>NC_138549.1:170397389-170502389 GCF_964273705.1 Natrix helvetica
TAACACTTTACTGCATAATTACAAGTCTCTCTAATGCATATGTTTTGTTCATGTTGCATAACAGATAGGTAGATTTCCACTAATTGGGAATATGACTTTGTGTGTTGAAATGCTCCTCAGTCCTTTTTGTAATCTGAACTTCATAATAATTCAGCCTATATGACATTTGAGTCTATTATAGCTAACAACTTAGCAAATTGAAACAGACTGCCTTATTGCAAAGCAGTTGTAACTTCCTTTTTAAGTTTAATTGTTGAAACATAAGGATAATTGTAATCTTGTTGAAAGAAGCTAAGCTTCTTCATATTGAATTTGCAAGATTCCCCCGGGTGCCCTTTGTTAAAATGCTCAGAGATCCAGATTAGTTTCTTCTTACACAGAACTTGTGGAAGTTTAAAACAAACAAATAGGAAAACCTCCTTAGCTGAGTTTTAAGGAGATTTGAATGTTGTTTTAAAGAGAAAAATAATCCTGAATATCATCTCTTTAATTTATGATTATCTGGTCATTAAAAAGGAGCAATCAATATAAACCAAAGCAATAATATGTGCTGTTTGCTTGACTGATCAAAAACTAACAGGCCTTCTCAAGCTGTTATACTTCAGAAAAAGAATTATTTAGGAATTATGGATGTTGTAATCCAGTGGTTTAGTAGAAAGCTGGATTAACAGAACAAGGATTTGTCATGCTTCAGCCTCTAAGTCCCCCCCCCCCCCAGATTCTCAACTCTTGATTCTGGAATTGACTTACTCAGTGCTAGATCTATGGACACAACTGAGTAGATACAGTATTTTACTCCAGACAAAAATGGAGCCAACTTTCATGGAAGATTGGTCTCCTTGGGAGAAGACAATCAAAGCATTCATATAGGTTTTAACAGAGTAGGAGAATAACAGAGTTGGGAGGGACCTTGGAGGTCTTTGGTTAAGAAATGGAGATAAGTATTGTCCCTAGAGTTGGACACAAATGGACAGGGGAAACCTTTAACTTCACCCAAAGATGCTTTTTTCATGAGGCCACTGGACTTTCTGGTTTTTTTCTTTGAAGATGTTTCGCTTCTTATCCAAGAAGCTTGCTCAGTAGTAGTAACTATGAAAGGGATCTTGGAGTCCTAGTGGACAACCATTTAAATATGAGCCAGCAGTGTGCAGCAGCTGCCAAAAAAGCCAACACAGTTCTAGGCTGCATAAATAGAGGGATAGAATCAAGATCAGGTGAAGTGTTAATACCACTTTATAATGCCTTGGTAAGGCCACACTTGGAATACTGCATTCAGTTCTGGTCGCCATGATGTAAAAAAGATGTGGAGACTCTAGAAAGAGTGCAGAGAAGAGCAACAAAGAGGATTAGGGGCCTGGAGACTAAAACATAGGAAGAACGGTTGCAGGAACTGGGTATGTCTAGTTTAATAGAAAGAAGGGGAGACATGATTGCATTGTTCCAATATCTCAGGGCTTGCCACAAAGAAGAGGGAGTCAAACTATTCTCTAAAGCACCTGAAGGCAGGACAAGAAGCAATGGGTGGAAACTAATCAAGGAGAGAAGCAACTTAGAACTGAGGAGAAACTTCCTGACAGTTAGAACAATTAATCAGTGGAACAGAAGTTGCCTCCAGAAGTTGTGAATGCCCCAACACTGGAAGTCTTTAAGAAGATGTTGGATAGCCATCTGTCTGAAATGGTATAGGGTTTCCTGCCTAGGCAGGGGGTTGGACTAGAAGACCTCCAAGGTCCCTTCCAACTCTGCTATTGTATTGTATTGTATTATAAGTTTCTTCTGAGCTGAAGAGTTTCTTGGATGAAAAGCAAAATGTCTTCAAAGAAAAACCAAAAAGTCCAGTGGTCTCTTGAAAAAAGCATCTTTGGGATAACCATGACTTGGATGATTGAGAATTCAGATCTTGAAGTCCAATAATGCAGCTGCCTTAGGCGCTTACCATGAATGGACAATGGTGCAATCCAATTCAATGGCATTGGGCATACTATTCCTAAAGTCCAAAGGTCAATATGGCTTGGAATTCCTGGAGGTCAATCAATCAGAATAGAGCTGGAAGGGACTTTACTTTACTTTACTTTAATTGGATTTGTTAACCGCTCCCTCTCCCCTAAGGGACTCGGGGCGGTGTACAGACAGAATAAAAACATTATAAAAAACATTATATACAGCAAATTACAAAGTCCCATAAAAACAAATTAAACATAAGTCTGTACAATAATGCCTAGATTACTTAATGATTAAAACCAAATTAAAATACCCCAATTTAAAATAACCAGTCAGGAAGATCAAGGGATTACATCATGATTGCGATTGGGTCAGGCCAGCTAATTGGAACAGGTGGGTCTTGAGTTCCTTACGGAAGGAGCGGAGGTCAGTAATGATTCTAATGTCAGGGGGGAGGTCGTTCCAGAGGGTCGGGCCCGTCACAGAGAAGGCCCTACTCCTGGGCGTCGCCCGCTAGCATTGTTTGGTGGACGGCACCCGGAGGAGTCCCTCCCTGTGAGAGCGAATTGGTCGCAGGGATGTATGGGGTAGGATGCGATCCCGCAAATAACTAGGTCCTGAGCCATGGAGCGCTTTAAAGGTGAGAATCAACACCTTGAAACGCACCCGAAAAGCCACAGATAGCCAGTGCAGCTCGCGCAGGAGAGGTGTTACATGGGAGTACCTGGTACTCCCCATAATTGCCCGCGCGGCCGCATTCTGGACCAACTGCAGCCTTCGAGTGCATCTCAAGGGGAGCCCCATGTAGAGAGCATTGCAGTAATCCAGGCGGGACGTCACCAGGGCATGAGTGACTGTGCGAAGGGCGTCCCGGTCCAGTAGGGGGCGCAATTGGCGCACCAGGCGAACCTGGTGGAAAGCCCCCCTAGCCACGGCCGTCACGTGGTCATCCAGCGACAGCCGCGTGTCTAGGAGGACGCCCAAATTGCGCGCCCGGTCCACGGGGGGGAGTTGCTCACCCCCAATGGCCAGAGATGGAGTCCACTGGCTGAGTCCACAGCCACTCCGTCTTGGAAGGGTTGAGCTTGAGTCTGTTGTCGCCCATCCAGACCCGTACGGCTTCCAGGCACCGGGACATCACCTCGACGGCTTCGTTGGGGTGGTTCGGGGTGGAGATGTATAACTGAGTATCATCAGCATATAGATGATACTCGGCCCCAAAACCTCGAATGATCTCACCCAGTGGCTTCATGTATGTGTTGAACAGGAGAGGTGAGAGGACCGAACCCTGCGGCACCCCACAAGTGAGTGGCCTCAGGGTCGACCTCTGCTCCCCTGCCAACACACATTGCGTCCGTCCGGAGAGGTAGGAGGAGAACCACCGCAGCACGGTGCCCCTCACTCCCAATCCCTCCAGCCAACGCAAAAGGATACCATGGTCGATGGTATCGAAAGCCGCTGAGAGATCTAATAGGACTAGGATGGAGGAACAACCCCCATCCTTAGCCCTCCAGAGATCATCCACCAACGCGACCAAAGCCGTCTCCGTACTGTGACCGGTCCGGAACCCGGACTGGCGCGGGTCTAGATAGTCAATTTCCTCCAGGTGACGAGGGAACTGTTGCGCCACCACACTCTCTACAACCTTCGATAAGAAGGGAATGTTGGAGACAGGACGATAATTGGCAAGCTCTGATGGGTCCAGGGAAGGCCTCTTAAGTAGGGGCCTCACCACTGCCTCTCTCAAGACAGCTGGCAAGGACCCCTCCCTCAATGAAGCGTTCACTAGTCTCAGGAGCCAGCCTCGTGTAACCTCCCAGGCTGCCAGTATCAGCCAGGAGGGACACGGGTCCAGCAAACATGTGGTGGCCCTCAGTTGCCCGCGTAACCTGTCCATATCCTCGGCGGCAACAGAGTCAAACTCCTCCCAGAGTGGTCCCTCAAGACTCGCCTCCGACGTCACCCCTGGATCACTGAGGGAGACCCATTCGCTCCGGATTTGGGCGATTTTATCCTGCAGATATTCCCCAAATTCCTCTGCTCTACCCTGTAGAGGGGCTTCCCGCGGCCTCTGTGAAAGGAGGGAGCGGGTCACCCGAAACAGGGTGGCAGGGCGGTTTTCTGCGGATGCAATAAGAGTGGCACAATATTGACGTTTGGCCACCCTTAATGCCACTAGATAAGTCCGTAAATAGGCTCTTACCTGTGTTTGGTCAAATTCAGAGCGTGAGGATCTCCATCTGTTCTCTAGGCGTCTCTTGTGGCGCTTCATCACCCTTAGCTCCTTGGTAAACCAAGGCGCCAGGGTGGTTCGCTGCCACCGGAGAGGCCGCAAAGGCGCAACCCGGTCCAAGGCCCCGGCCGCCGCACCATCCCATGCGGCCACCAGGTCCTCCGTCCGGGAGCGGGTCAGGGCTACAGGAAATGGCCCAAGCTCCATCTGGAACCTGTGTGGTTCCATCAGTCGCCTGGGGCGGAACCATCTAGGACCTTCCGGTTCCGCCTCCCCGCGATGGGGGGTAGCGCCTGGGAAGTCGAGCCGGAGAAGCGAGTGATCTGACCATGACAGGGGTGTAATAACTAAATCCCCTATTCCCAGATCACTCATCCACTGGCCAGAGACAAAAATAAGGTCCAGCGTGTGTCCTCCCTCGTGTGTGGGGCCCTGAACTACTTGGGTCAGGTCCATGGCTGTCATGGAAGCCATGAACTCCCGAGCCGCCTCGGATGACTCGCCCATCGATGGCAGGTTGAAATCCCCCATAACTATCAGCTTGGGGGTCTCAACCGCCATCTCTGCGATCATCTCGAGGAGCTCTGGCAGGGCCGCTGATGCATAGTGAGGAGCCAAGTATACAATCAGCAAGCCCAACTGACTCCCTGGGCCCCATCTCACACCAAGAGACTCACACCCGGATATCTGTGGTACAGTGAACTCTCTCGGTTCTAGACTTTCCCGTAAAATTACCGCTACCCCACCACCCCTACCCCGGGCCCGAGGCTGATGCAATGCACGGTATCCTGGTGGGCACATTTCCACAAGGGGTAAGCCCCCCTCGTGGCCCAACCAGGTCTCCGTAATCCCTGCAAGGTCCGGCTCCCCCTCCAGAATCAGATCGTAGATGAGGGGGGCCTTATTGACAACGGACCTTGCGTTGCACAGCATCAGCCCCAGGCCCTGGCTCTGTGAGTCCTGGCCACCTAGAGTGCGGGGGTTGGTGCAAATAACCGGGCGTGTCCAACAGCCACGGTCTCCCAACCGACTACAGAATCTTCATCTGTCCTCGCACCCACCCCTCCCTACGACCATCGGAATTATAAAAGGGCCCTCTAAAGGAACGTCGTTCTCCTTCCCCTCCCCCATTCCGCTCACTTCCCTCTCGATCCCACCTGTTTGCTTGACCCTACCCCTATTCCTGGGCTGGTTAATCCTCCCCCCCACCCTAGAACCCCCTAAAAGTGTTAAAAAACATTTAAATAAAAACCCCCTGAGCCTCCGTTTCCTCCACCTCTCTGGATCAATAAATCCGTCATCGAGGTCCTTGGAACCTTGATGATTCCTTGGAAGTCTTCTAATCCAACCCCTTGCTCAAGTAGGAGACCCTATACCAGGGGTGTCCAAACTTGGGAACTTTAAGACTTGTGGACTTCAACTCCCAGAATTCTCCAGCCAGCCATGCTGGCTGGGGAATTCTGGGAGTTGAAGTCCACAAGTCTTAAAGTTCCCAAGTTTGGACACCCCTGCCCTATACCATTTCAGATGAGTGACTGTCCAGTCTTTTCTTAAAAACCTCCAGTGATGAAGCATCCACAATTTCTGGAGGCAACTTCTGTTCCACTGGTTAATTGTCCTCACTGTTTGGAAGTTTCTCCTGAAATCCAGGTTGCTCCTTTCCTTGCTTGGTTTCCATCCATTGTTTCTTCTCTTGCTTTCTGGTACATTGGAAAATAAATTGACCCCTCTTCTTTGTGGCAACCTCTCAAATCCTGGAATACGGTTATCATGTCCCCCCCTAATCCTTCTTTTCTCTAGATTGCCCATCCCAGTTACTGCCACTATTCTTCATATGTTTTTTGCCTCCAGGCCTTTAATTATCTTAGTTGCTCTTCTTTCCTTTTTTCCCAAAGTCTCAACATCTTTTTTATAATGTGATGTCCAAAACTGGATGCAGTATTCCAGGCATAGCCTTACTAAGGATTTATAAAAGTTTGTGATGCCAGCTTGATGAATAAACTTAACAACTACATAAGCCATTTAATGTTGGGGCACTATGACCCATATCCAAACAGAAAGGTTGCTTCTATTAAGCTAAGGCAAAATTTTACATTATGGTACCAATTTTAAATCTGGTGCAGGTAGACGTCAATGGCAGATAATAGGATAGGATAAGATAGGATAGGATAGGACAGGACAGAGTAGAATAGAATATTGGAATGAAGAAAAGAATGAAATTATTGGCCAGATGTGATCAGACACACTATAATAGAATAGAATAGAATAGAATAGAATAGAATGGAATGGAATGGAACGCAATGCAATGCAATGCAATGCAATGCAATGCAATGCAATGCAATGCAATGCAATGCAATGCAATGCAATGCAATGCAATGCAATGCAATGCAATGGAATGGAATGGAATGGAATGGAATGGAATGGATGTAGGTGTAGGTGTAGGTGTAGGTGTAGGTGTAGGGGTAGGGGTAGGGGTAGGGGTAGGGGTAAGGTTAGGGATAGGGATAGGGATGGAATGGGATGGAACGGGATGGAACGGGATGGAATGGAATGGAATCGAATAGGGGTAGGGGTAGGGGTAGGGGTAGGGGTAAGGGTAGGGATAGGGCTGGAACGGGCTGGAACGGGATGGAATGGTATGGAATGGAATAGGTGTAGGGGTAGGGGTAGGGGTAAGGGTAGGGATAGGGATGGAACGGGATGGAACGGGATGGAATGGAATGGAATGGAATAGGGGTAGGGGTAGGGGTAGGGGTAAGGGTAGGGATAGGGATGGAACGGGATGGAACGGGATGGAATGGTATGGAATGGAATGGAATAGAATAGAACAACAGAGTTGGAAGGGACCTTGGAGGTCTTCTAGTCCAAACCTCTGCTCAGGCAGGAAACCATGTGTCATTTCAGACAAATGTTATCTAATCTCTTCTTAAAACCTTCCAGGGTTGGAACATTCACAACTTCTGGGGGCAAGTTGTTCCACTGATTAATAGTTGTCAAGTGAGCTTTGCCCAATTCTATGACCAATTTTTACTATATTTTTACTGCAGTTAACTGCAGTTAACTGATTCATGCGGCCGTTAAGTGAACCTGGCTTCGTTGAGTTTGCTTGTTGGAAACCAGCTGAAAAGGTTACAAATGGTGATCACAAAACCCCCGGACAGCACAGCTGTCATAAATACGTGTCAGTTGTCAAGCATCCGAATTTTGATCATGTGATGAGCAATGGTCATAAGCGTGAAAACTGGTCATAAGTCACTTTTTAAAGCGCCGCTGTAACTTTGAACAGTCACTAAATGAATGGTTGTAAGTCGAATGGGGAACTCATCAAATTTGCAGATGACACCCAGCTGGCAGGAATAGCCAACACTCCAGAAGACAGGCTTAAGATACAGAAGGATCTTGACAGACTTGAACATTGGGCACTATCTAATAAAATGAAATTCAATGGTGAAAAGAGTAAGGTTCTACATTTAGGCAACAAAAATGAAATGCACAGGTACAGTATAGGTGGTACCTTGCTCAACACTAGTAACTGTGAGAGGGATCTTGGAGTCCTAGTGGACAACCATTTAAATATGAGCCAGCCATGTGCAGCAGCTGCCAAAAAAGCCAACACAGTTCTAGGCTGCATCAACAGAGGGAGAGAATCAAGATCAGGTGAAGTGTTAATGCCACTTTATAAGGCCTTGGTAAGGCCACACTTGGAATACGGCATTCAGTTCTGGTCACCACGATGTAAAAAAGATGTGGAGACTCTAGAAAGAGTGGAGAAAAGAGCAAGAAAGAGTATTAGGGGACTGGAGACTAAAACACATGAAGAATGGTTGCAGGAACTGGGTATGTCTAGCTTAAGAGAAAGAAGGACTAGGGGAGACATGATAGCAGTCTTCCAATATCTCAGGGGTTGCCACAAAGAAGAGGGAGTCAAACTTTCTCCAAAGGGTAGGACAAGAAGCAATGGGTGGAAACTAATCAAGGAGAGAACCAAGTTAGAACTGAGGAGAAATTTCCTGACAGTTAGAACAATTAATCAGTGGAACAACCTGCCTCCAGAAGTTGTGAATGCCCCAACACTGGAAGTCTTTAAGAAGATGTTGGATAGCCATCTGTCTGAAATGGTATAGGGTTCCCTGCCTAGGCAGGGGGTTGGACTAGAAGACCTCCAAGGTACCTTCCAACTCTACTATTGTATTGTATTATTGTATTGAATTTGACATTGTCATTCAGGTGTTGAGCTTATTTTTTTAACCCTTTGCATCCGCTCCCATCCCACGTTCTCTCTTAGAACCCTCGTAATAAACCTGTAATATAGAACATTATCATTAATCTTACATTACCTAAATCCATCAGAATGACTTGACTAAAATTGGGTATGAGGATGGAAGGGGAGAAATTCAATCAAGGGACTGTTTCATAGCTCCATTTCTTAACCACCAGACTGCACCAGCTATCAAATGTACCAGCTGTCATATAACTTTCAAATAGTATTATTTTTCATGCCAGCTAGCATAGAAGAGCAAAATTTAAATTGCTACGGCAGACCAACTTTCCGATCAATTATTAAAATAAGACATCAAAGAAGATATTTATTGCATTTCTTCCTCAGTCAAGTAGCATTTGAGGTGAACCTCGGATTATATCCTACTTTTCGGTTTATTGACACCAATACATTTATATTAAGTAAAAACTAGCAAAAACTATATTAAGAAAGTTCCAGATAGCAGACTCCCTTATCCTTAGCCGCACTACAGATAGTCCTCGACTTACGGCCACAATTGAGCCCAAATTTCCCTTTGCTAACTAGAGAGTTGTTAAAGTGAGTTTTGCCCCATTTTACAACCTTTCTTGCATCACAGTTTTTAAGTGAATCACTGCAGTTGTTCAGTGATTATTAAGTGGATCTTGTCAGAAGATTGCAAAAGACGGTGACCTGACCCCGGGATATTGCAGCCATCATAAATACAAGTCAGTTGCTAATAGAGGTGGGTTCCTACTGGTTCGGTCCAGTTTGGCCAAATAGGTAGTGAAAATCAGCTGTACCTTTCTGAACCAGTAGCAACCAGTAGTCACCATGCGGCCAGAGGTGGGTTCCTGCCAGTTCTAAGCTCTTCTATAGAAGAGGTCCCACAACTCTACAGTGCCGTTTAGAACCGGTTCCAGCTCCCTCCCACTGCCCGTCCGCACATCATCAAGATGAAGAGCCAGAGGAGGAATTCTGGGAGTTGAAGTCCACAAGTCTTAAAGCTGTCAAGTTTGAACAACCCTGGGGGATTTTTTTCTAAAGGGTTAGGGGTGCAAGGGTCTTGTAACTTGACAGCTTTAAGACTTGCACACTTCAATGCCAGAGTTTCTGAGCCAACATGACTGGAGGAGGAATTCTGGGAGTTGAAGTCCACAAGTCTTAAAGCTGTCAAGTTTGAACACCCCTGGGGATTTTTTTTCTAAAGGATTAGGGGTGCAAGGGTCTTGTAACTTGACAGCTTTAAGACTTGCACACTTCAATGTCAGAGTTCCTGAGCCAACATGACTGGAGGAGGAATTCTAGGAGTTGAAGTCCACAAGTCTTAAAGCTGTCAAGTTTGAACATCCCTGGGGTTTTTTTCCTAAAGGGTTAGGGGTGCAAGGGTCTTGTAACTTGACAGCTTTAAGACTTGCATGCTTCAAATGCCAGAGTTTCTGAGCCAACTTTTTGGTTGCTAAGCAAGAGCGTTGTTAAGTGAGTTTCACCACATTTTACAAGTTGGCCACGCCCACCTAGTCACATGGCTGGCAAGCCACTCCCACCCAGTCACATGGCCGGAAAGCCACTCCCACCTGGTCACATGGCCAGCAAGCAACTCCCACAAAGCAGGCCACACCTACAGAAGAGGTTCTAAAAATTTTTGAAACCCACCAACTGCACGCAGCCCACTACCTGGCCTCACCCTCTGCTAAGCATTTGACTGTTGATCATCATGGGGATATTGCAATGGTTGTAAGTGCGAAAAGCAGTCATAAATTACTTTTTCAGTATTGTTTGAACTTTGAACGGTCACTAAATGAATTGTTGCAAGTCAAGGACTAGCTGTACATTTCTGTACTGAGCAGAAGTTCTATTTATTTATTTATTTACTTTAGTTTGTCACTCGTGGACAAGATAACAGGAATGAGAATAAACATGAATAAGAACACAGGAAATGGGTACAATAAATTGGGACAGTAGGACAGGGACGTTAGGTACACTGATGCGCTTATGCACGCCCCTACATTAGTTGGATCTAATGACCTCAAGAGAAGATCATGACTCCTTTGGGAAAGATTGACTCCTGATGACAACATCTTTGTTGGTTTCTTTTGGCAGTACAGGTAGCCCTTGAGATGTGAAGGTCACTTAACAGCTGTTCAGACTTATGACATCTAAAGCTACTTACAACCCCACTTCAAAGTTGCAACCCCTGCTAAACACCTGCGGTCATTTGCACATAAAACCAACTGTAGGGACACTGCAGTGCCCCCTGCCTCTCTCTCTCTCTCTCCCCTCCTCTCCTGCCCTGCCAGGACTCCACAGGCCTATTCACGCCCATCCCACATCACACACTTATCTTTTGAAGATCTTCAGACTTCATGTTAGGGAAGGAGTTCAGACCACATGCCAGCGGCCAGCAGAGCTGGTGGCAGACTCAAACAGTGAGGAGGTTGGGGAGGAACATGGGCCAGTCCTGGTGTCTGTGGAAGGCTCGAATGGGTGCTCTGCATCGGAGGCAGATATGGGACCTGGATCCTTGAGTTTGATACCCCTGTTCTACTTGATCTTATACTGATCAGATAGTTGGACTATATGACATCATTTTCACCTCAATGGCTTTATATATAACGTTGATTTAAGGCAATTTGTTGGCCTTTTTAATAACTCTGTGATGACCTTACAATCTTCACAGTAGGATATTTCATAGAAGGATCTCTACGTTGTTTCCCTCCAGTGATGTGTTACCTTTTGGACTTCCAACTGAATACACAGTTAGTTTTCTATTCCGCCTTCTACCAGAAAGTCCCCGAGAGGCCTTCTCTATCTGGCAGATAACAGATGAGGACTTCCAGCCACTTCTCAGCATCATCCTTGATCGTAAGTAGAGATATAACCTTCTGGGAAAGGATTCGGTTGCTCCTTGAAACGAAGCCCTTAAGACCTCACAATTGTGGAATGTCCTTTCCAAAGTTATTATGGTACCTGATTTGATGATAGCAGTTGGTTTAGTTCTCCTTAATTCTTTATAACGTTGGGAATGGCGCGGTGGCCTGGAGGTGGAGCTCTTGCTTCATAATTTGGAGGCTGTGAGTTCAATTCTAAGTAGCGGCACATATTTCTCTCTTTGGGCGCAATGAGTTATTGTCTGCTGTGAACACCAGATAGGCGTCAGGAAGGGCATCTGGTCAGTAAACTCTCAGCTCCATTCATTCTCCCCAACTCCACCCTGATGCAAGGCATTACAGCAATGGCCCCCAACCTTTTGGGCACCAGGGACTGGTTCTGTGGAGAGAGATATTTTTCCATGGACCAGAGGGGTGTGTGGATTTGCATGCTGCCTGCAATAAGTAGTCAAGCTATTCTCCAAATCACCTTAAGGCAGGACAAGAAGCAATGGATGGACGTTTATCAAAGCAAGAACCAATCCGGAACTAAGGAGAAATTTCCTAACATTAAGAACCATTAATCAGTGGAACAGCTTGCCTACAGAAGTTGTGAGTTATTCCCATAGGGAATAAAAAAGGAGCAAAAGGGGAGTGGAGTTTGCAGGAGACCATTAGTTCATTCCTGCATTCTTGCCAAGTATTGCGGCGTCTGAAAGATATCGGCCTGGCCACTCTCCAAACCTGATAAAGTTTGGTAATTGTGAACTATCTTGAAAGACTGTGGGAGAGGAAAGACTTTGCTGGAGAGGAATTCACTGTAAATTAAATAAAAGGGTTTATTGGGAGGAGGACTCAGCTTCGTGCTGCTGGGGAAGCCTAGGTCAGAACAGATGCTATAGAGAATTTTGTAAAACTTTCCAGTTTATTTGTCTTCTTTCCCGCCCCTTGTAGCTCTTAAGAAATCCTTGGTGTATTTCCATCGTGACCATGAAGCTGATATTGAGGAGGTCACCTTTGATCAACAGGAAGTGAAGAAGATATTCTACGGAAGCTTCCATAAGGTCCTTCTCCAAAAACATAAATTCACAAGTACAATATACTCCCCAAATTACTTCTGCCTCCTCCCTGCTTTGATTTTTCAAAATAACGATTCTAAAAAAAAAATACAATCTGCTTAGGACATTTGCTTGCATGTTTATATGCGCATATGTTGAAATTTGGGGATGTGTGCCAGCATCATAATGAAGGACTAAATTACATCCTTCCTCTCTGTGCTAATCTACATAAATTTATGCACACAAGTATCCAAGAATATGTGTGGAAGGATAAAGAAAATTAGCAAAGAGAAAGAATCTCATGTCTGGAAATATTAGAAACTAACTGATGTAATTAGTGGGACACCTCAAACTTAGTTTGATCTTTACAGCTGCAACTGAGGCCGAAATTTCTGTTGCTAAGCAAGACAGTGGTTAACTGAATGTTGCCCCATTTTACAACCTTTCTTGCTACAGTTGTTAAGTGAATTGTTGCAGTTATGAAGTTAGTAACACGGTTGTTAAATGAATATGGCTTCCCCCAATGACTTTGCTTGACAGAAGGTCGCAAAAGTTGATCACAGGACCCCAGGATGCTGCAATAGTCATAAATATGAGTCAGTTGCCAAGCATCTAAATTTTGTCATGATTGGGGCAGACTTCTACATTCTGTTCCGTTCTGTTCTGTTCTGTTCTGTTCTGTTCTATTCTATTCTATTCTATTCTGTTCTATTCTATTCTATTCTATTCTATTCTATTCTATTCTATTCTATTCTATTCTATTCTATTCCTACCCTACCCTACCCTACCCACTCCACTCCATTCCATATATTCTATTCTATTCTATTCTATTCTATTCTATTCTATTCTACTCTACTCTACTCTACTCTACTCTACTCTACTCTACTCTACTCTACTCTACTCTCGACTGGTCTGGTCTGGTCTGGTCCATTCTATTCAGTATTCCTATTCTGTTCTGTTCTGTTCTAATCTGCCCTGCTCTGCTGTGTTCTATTCCACTCCATATTATTATTCTGTTCTGTTCCATTCCATTCTTTCACTATTGTTGTGGGTTTTTTTTTTTTCAAATCTCAGGTGTTATTCACCACCCACCCTCTTTTTTGTAATAATTGTATTAAGCTTATCAAAATATCAAATACAAAATAAAATGAAAGTAGTGTCAAAATGGAGGAGGAAAGGGGAAGAGAAAAAATATATAAAAATATACCAGGTTCGCCTGGTGCGCCAATTGCGCCCCCTACTGGACCGGGATGCCCTACGCACGGTCACATGCGCTGGTGACGTCCCGCCTGGATTACTGCAACGCTCTCTACATGGGGCTGCCCTTGGGACGCGCCCGGAGACTGCAGTTAGTTCAGAACGCAGCCGCGCGGGCTGTGATGGGGAGTACGAGGTACTCCCACGTAACACCTCTCCTGCGCGAGCTGCACTGGCTGCCTGTGGTTTTCCGGGTGCGTTTCAAGGTGCTGATTACCATCTTTAAAGCGCTCCATGGCACGGGACCTAGTTACTTGCGGGATCGCATCCTCCCACATACATCCCTGCGGCCAATACGCTCACACAGGGAGGGACTTCTCCTGGTGCCGTCCACTAGGCAATGCCAGCGGGCGACACCGAGGAGTAGGGCCTTCTCTGTGATGGGCCCAACCCTCTGGAATGACCTCCCCCCCAACATTAGAACCACTTCTGACCTCCGCTCCTTCCGGCAAAAACTGAAGACCCACCTGTTCCGACTGGCAGGCCTGGCATAATTCAACTGTCCCTCCTGGCAAATGTATTATATCTGGTTATTTTAGGGGTTTTTTAATCTACTGTATTTGTTTTTAGGGGTTTGAATTTATTTTATATCTGCTTTGTACAGTTCTTTTAACTACATTTTAACCTCCTCCATGTCAATTGTCAACTGTACATATTTAATTTAATTTTATTGTATCCTGTTATATTTTGTATGAACTGTACACCGCCCCGAGTCCCTTGCGGGAGAGGGGGCGGTCTAGAAGCATTAAATATTATTATTATTATTATTATATGGGAGAAAGGAGAAAAAGTACAGAAAAAATATTGACATCCAATTTTTTTTTGTACAATACAGGTGATCCTTGATTTACAACCATCCATTTAGTGACCATTCCAAGATACAACAGCACTGAAAAAAGTGTCTTATGACTGTTTTTCAAAGTTATGACACTTGCACCATCCTCGTTAACATATAATCAAGATTTGGGCTCTTGGCAACTGGTGTGTATTAGTTCTGGCTCATGTAATCCCCTTTTCCAAACTTGTGACAAGCAAAGTCAATGGGGAAGCCAAATTACCATGTTACTGACTGAACAGTTGCAGTGATTTACTTAATAACTGTGGCAAGAAAGCCTGTAAAATGGAGCAAAACTCACTTAACAACTGTTTCGCTTAGCAATAGAAATGATTGGCTCAGTTGTCGTGATAACTCGAGGACTACTTATAGAATAAGATAGTAACAAGTTCACATCTTTTATTTAACGCTCCTGAGTATTTGGTAGACGATCTATTTCATTCCTGCTGTTTCGTTGTTTTCATTGGACATCCAGCCATTACAGAAAAACAGTTCTTTTCTCATTCCTCTAAACATTTATTCTTTTTTTAAAAAAACCTTGCTGAATCAGCTCCACCCCAGGAATAAGCAAATTCCAAATGTGACCATACAATAAGGTAGTTTAAATTTATTTATGAATCATATTTATATACCTCCCATCTACCCAAGGCAAGCTGTTATGCATTTATTTGTATTTAGTAAATGCATATTAAAATTTACATCAGATAAGAGATTCCAAAGCCCAAGGCAATAAATATCAAAAAATTGCTTACACACTAAAAAACAAAATTCTGTGTGCTTAATGATGCCAGAGTACAGATAGTCCTCAACTTACGACCACAATTAAGTCCAAAATTTGTGTTCCTAACTGAGATATTTGTTAAGTGAATTTTGCCCTATTTTACAGACCTTGGTTGCCACAGTTGTTAAGTGAGTCATTGCAATTATTAAGTCAGCAACACAGCTGTAACATGAATCCGGCTTCCCAATTGTCTTTGCTTATCGAAAGGTAACAAAATATGTTTACCCGACCTCATATAAATCAGTTACAAGAGTCTGAATGTTGATCTTATGACCATCGGGATGCTGCAATGGTCATAAGTATGAAAAACGGTCATAAGTCACTTTTTTCAGTTCCGTTGTAACTTTGAACAGTCACTAAATAAACTCTTGTAAATCAATGTCTACCTGTATCTTGATAGAATCATAAGGTGGGGGAGGGGGAACTTCACTCATTGGAACAGGGGTGTCAAACTCGATTTTATTGAGGGCCACATCAGGGTTGTATTTGACCTTGGGGGACCGGGGTGGGTGTGGCCAGGGTGGGCATGGCCAGCTTGACGTCACTCCTGTCGGGGGCGCCTGTGGTGCAGGGATGGGTTCCGACTTCTATCCAGTTCGCTCAGGGACGCGCTTTGGGTGCGCCCGCTCTTAATGTACGCTATGCGCGCATATGCAGTAGTAAGGTGCCGTCGATAGAACCAGTTTGGAGGCATGGCCTGCTGTGTTACTACCTACTCGGCGAAACTGGTCCGAACCAGTAGGATCCCACATCTGCTGTGGTGGCCCAAGCACTCTGCCAGCAAAAACAGGCTCCTGAGCTCCGTTTTCAGCTGTGACGACCTCCTGCAACCCTTTGCCAGTGACAACAGAACTCGGGAGGGCTGCCAGCAACCCTCCCACTTTCACTGGCAGAGGAAGCACTGCGGACTGGTCCTTTGCAGTTTTCAGGCAGTCCCGCGGGCCAGATTTAAGCACCCCGCAGGCTGAATCCAGCCTCCGGGCCTTGAGTTTGGCACCCCTGCATTAGAAATTCAACTTTGTACCTATCATCTAAGCTCAGGATGCTACAACTCTTGTATGGCTGCAACTCTTTCTAGAATGCAGGGGATGTAATTCAGGGGGGGGGGGCTCAGAGGTTTCCAAATTGTGTTGCGTTGTGTGGCACACTCTGCAATCAAGAGTGTTGCAAATTGTGTTGCAATCAAGAACAAGACTCAACCGTTTCTATCTGTTGGGCAGGTCCATGTGTCGGTGAGCCACGGCTGGGTCAGGCTCTACGTTGACTGCAAGAGAATAGGAGAAAAGACTCTTGGGAAATCAGAGATCCATTCAACAGCCGGCTTTATCACCCTGGGGAAGCTGACAAGAACACGAGGACCACGGAGTGGATCAGCCATGGTAAGCTTCTTGATCCTCCAGCTTGATCCACAGCCTTTCTCTGATCCCCCAAAGTAAGCAACCTCAAGGAAACATCGTGAAGCTGGAGAAGATGCTATAAAAGAGAGAGAAGCTGCCCCAAGCAAAGCAAGCCTATTATCTAAAAATAAACTCCTGCAAGGGGGGCGCAATGGCTCAGCGGTTAAAGACGCTCAGCTTGCCAACTGGAAAGCTGACAGCCTGGGTTCGAGACCCAAGTGCTGCATGATAGGTGAGCTCCTGCTACTCGACTCCAAGCTCCTGCCCACCTAGAAATTTGAAAGCATGCAAATGTGAATAGATACATTCTATTTATCTATTTATAAATTCTATCTATCTATAAATTCTATTTATCTATTCAAATGTGAATAGATAAATTCTATTTATCTAAGCCACACTTGGAATACTGCATTCAGTTTTGGTCGCCACGATGTAAAAAAGATGTGGAGACTCTAGAAAGAGTGCAGAGAAGAGCAACAAAGAGGATTAGGGGACTGGAGAATAAAACATATGAAGAACGGTTGCAGGAACTGGGTATGTTTAGCTTAAGATAAAGAAGGACCAGGGGAGACATGATAGCAGTCTTCCAATATCTCAGGGGTTGCCACAAAGAAGAGGGAGTCAAGCTATTCTCCAAGGTACCTGAGGGTAGAACAAGAAGCAATGGGTGGAAACTAATCAAGGAAAGAAGTAACTTAGGAGAAATTTCCTGACAGTTAGAACAATTAATCAGTGGAACAGCTTGCCTCCAGAAGTTGTGAATGCCCCAACACTGGAAGTCTTTAAGAAGATGTTGGATAGCCATTTGTCTGAAACGGTATAGGGTTCCCTGCCTAGGCAGGGGGTTGGACTAGAAGACCTCCAAGGTCCGTTCCAACTCTACTATTGTATTGTATTGTATTAAATACAGTAGGTACCACTTTGGTGGGAAAGTTACACCGTTCCATGCACTTCAGTGTATAGCCAAGCCCATGGAAGAGTCCAATCTGTTCTGACCCAGCCTTCACAAGCCCTACTCAACAGCCTAGTCATGAGAACTCTGGAGACTAAAGCATACGAAGAACAGGTTGCAGGATTTGGGTTTGACTAGTCTAGAGAAAAGAAGGTCTAGCGGTGACGTGATAGCAGTACTCCAGTATTTGCGAGGCTGCCACAAAGCAGAGCCAGGTCAATTTATTTTCCAAAGCACCAGAGAACAGGACAAACAATGGATGGAAAGTAATCAAGGCGAGAAGCAACCTGGAATTAAGGAGAAACTTCCTAACAGTGTGGACAATGGACCAATGGGAGTGCTTGCCTTCGGACGTTGTGGGTGCTTCATCACTGGAGATTTTTAAGAAGAGACTGGGCAGTCATTTGTCTGAAATGGAATAGGATCTCCTGCTTGAGCAGGGGGCTGGACAAGAAGACCTTCAAGATCCCTTCCAGCTCTATTCCGATGATTCTGCATCAAGATCATGAAAAGTGATTAATACCCCTTTATACTGCACCAGAGAGGCCATACTTGAAATACTGCATCCAATTCTGGTCACTACGATACAGAAAAGACAACGAAGCCCTAGAAAGAGTGCAGAGAAGCACAACAAAGCTAACAAAGAGTCCGGAAGCTAAATCTTATAAGCATAGCAGACGCTGTGTTGGGTGAAAATCCTACTCAGAATTGTCAATTGCTGGTGTGATAGTTCAATCGTAGTTACGACATAGTTACTTCACTCCACAAACAACCCTCTATCTCTCTCTGGTTGGGTTTTAACCAGGTTTAGGTTGTTTTGTGGTGGGAATGCGCTGTGCAAATCCACTTCATTTTATTCGCTAGCAATTATGGGACACTCTGGTTTGCAGAAAATGGGTTAATGGTAATGGTTCTAAAATAGCCTTTCAAATATGGAAGAACTAATCTCTCGGCGGCGATAAAAGCATGGAGAATCCATTTCTATTGTCCAGCTGACAATTTCCATATATTAACTATGCAATTCAGAAGAATGTGCAAATCCAAAAGTGTTAAACTGTTTAGCTCCAGGTGACAACATGGCGAACGAAGCCTGTGCAATTTCTTTTGGCAGCATTTTGAGAAGTGGTTTAGCATTGTCTTCTTGGATGAAAGGGAAGGATGGGCCCAATGTCTCTCCAATGGCTTCATGCCTAAAGTAGGATTAACAGAATAACAGGGTTGGAAGGGACCTTGGAGATCTTCTAGTCCAACCCCCTGCTCAGGCAGGAAACCCTACCATTTCAGACAAAGGGTTGTCCGTTCCTTTCTTAAAAATCTCCAGTGTTGGAACATTCATAACTTCTGGAGGCAAGTTGTTCCACTGATTAATTGTTCTCACTGTCAGGAAATTTCTCCTTAGTTCTAGCTTCTCTCCTGGATTAGTTTCCATTCATTGCTTCTTGTCCTGCCTTCAGGTGCTTTATATTAGAATTACTACCGACCTCCGCTCCTTCCGACAGAAACTTAAGACCCACCTGTTCCAATTAGCTGGCCTGGCTGATTTATAGTCCCACTTTCAACCTCCTGGCAAACACCTCATTTTGGGGTAATTTTTAAGGGTAATTTTAATTTATATTTGAATTTTAATCTATTGTACAGTGCACAACTTACCTCCTCCGTCTATTTATGTATATCTACCCATATTTTTGTATTTACATTGTTTTAACATGACTGTACACCGCCCCGAGTCCTGTTTAGGAAAGGGTGCGGTCTATAAATTCAAGTTTATTATTATTATTATTATTATTGCTTTGGAGAATAGCTTGACCACTTCTTTTCTGTGGCAGCCCTTCAAATATGGGAAGACTGCTAACCTGGACTAGGGGAGACATGATAGCAGTGCTCCAATACCTCAGGGGCTGCCATAAAGAAGAGGGAGTCAAGCTATTCTCCAAGGCACCTGAAGGCAGGACACAAAGCAATGGATGGAAACTAATCAAGGACAGAAGCAACCTAGATCTAAGGAGGAATTTCCTGATGGAACAATTAACCAGTGGAACAGCTTGCCTCCAGAGAGTGGGTGGGTGCTCCATCGCTGGAGGTTTCCAAGAAGAGTTTGAACAGCAATTTGTCTGAAAGGGTATAGGGCCGTGATGGCGAACCTATGGCACGGGTGCCAGAGGTGGCACGCAGAGCCCTGTCTGTGGGCACAAGCGCCATCGCCAGCTGCTCCTCTGGTTCCCAGCATGCACAGACGCACTGGACAGCTGGTCTTCGTGGGCACCGGAGTGCTGGAAAACAGCCCAAAAAACCCAGGCTGTTTTCCGGGCTTTTTTTTGCGTTGTTTTCTCGGCCATTTTCTGGGCTTCTTTTTGGCCCGAAAACAGCAGAAAAACGGCCCCCAAAACAGCCTGAAAACACCAAAAAAACCCAGGCATGCATGTACTGGTTTCTGGTGCTCTAGCACATGGATGCACTCAGTGCCGAAAAGGTTCGCCATCATTGGTATACGGTCTCCTACTTGAGCGCGAGGTTAGACTAGAAAACCTGCAACGTGTCTTCCAACTCTGTTATTCTGTTGTGTGGCCCCTAGTCATTTTCTTCGTTGGACTGAACATTCACAGCTACCAAAATGATTCCTCGTATGGTTTTGTCTCCAGAGACCTATCATCTCAGTTTCCATTCTCCCTATTTGGGAACATCCTTCTCCTTGCCCCTTTTGCAGCGCAGATCCCATAATTAATGCATTGTAAAAAGGGGGGGGGGGTTTCCAATACTCAGAGCGCAGACCTCCCTTGCCTCCCACTGCTTTTCCTGCAGCCTGCCTTTTTCAACATCCACTGTTCTCGGATAGACAGGATGTCTCATTATTGGCCGTCATTCTTCTTTAGCTAACTAGATGTATCTTTCGCAAATGTCATTTTGAGCTGTGAAGCTCGCAGTACTCCCCCTGATCGAGACAGGAAAAATGAAACATCGTTTCTGCTACTTCCTGTCCTTTCCGACGGGATTGATTCGGAGACAAGATAGTGAAGCAGTTGCTTGTTTCTTTCAGAGTTCAGAATAATAGAATAACAGAGTTGGAAGGGACCTTGGAGGTCTTCCAGTCTAACCCTCTGGAGAGAAGCAACTTAAAACTAAGAAGAAATTTCCTGAGAGTTAGGACAATTATGCGGTGGAATGAGTTGCCTCCAGAAGATGTGAATGCCCCAACACTGGAAGTCTTTAAGAAGATGTTGGATAGCCATTTGTCTGAAACGGCATAGGGTTTCCTGCTTAAGCAGAGGGTTAGACTAGAAGATCTCCAAGGTCCCTTCCAACTCTGCTATTATATCCCCCCTCTCTGGGGGCACAAGCACCATCGCCAGTACCCGGCATTCACATGTACACCATGTCAGGGGAAATTTCACCCTGAGCTAACGAGGTCTAGAATCGACGGCTTTCCAAACAGCATATCTTCAGAAAAAAGCGAAAGTAAGACCCAATAACAAGTTCTAATTAAAAACAGAACTTTTAATATGAAAATAAGAAAATGAACAAATCTATCTAATTGTTACATTTTGGCAAGAGCAATTATCGTCCACCTTCTTGGCAGACGAACAGAAGATCAAAAGTAAAGAAATCTCTGGAATGTGTGTGAGCAGGCGCAGTACATCACTTGCTGATAAAGCTAGTGACCTGCGCAATAGATTCTCAGTTCAGCTAGCAAACAATCAACGCAGTGACACACCAGCCAGCTGGTCTTTGCGGGCACCAGAGCACTAGAAAACGGCCTGAAAAACAGCCCAAAAAAGCAGGCTTTTTTCCAAGCCGTTTCAGGCTATTTTGTGGGTTGTTTTCTGGGGTCATTTTCTTTTTGGCCCCAAAACAGCAGAAAAACAGCCCGAAAACAGCCAGAAAACCGACGAAAAAATAGGCATGCATGTACCGGCTAGCTGGTCTTCAGGTTTCTGGTCCTTCGGCGCACGGCCACATATGCATGGACGTTTAGGCACTCAGTGCCAAATAGGTTTGCCATCACTGTTATATTCTGTTCCATTCTGTTATATTCTACTCAAGTAGGACACCCTTATCCCACTTGAGACAAATGACTGTCCAGTCTCTTTCTTAAAAACCTCCAGTGATGAAACACGCACAACTTCTGAAGGCAAAGCTGTTCCAATGGTTAATTGTGCTGGAGGTTAGTTCTAGGTTGCTTCTCTCCTAGTTGAGTTTCCATCCATTGGTTCCTCTCCTGACTTCAGGTGCTTTGGAGAATACGTTGATCCCCTCAATATTGGGCAACCCCTCAAATATTGGAAGACTGCTCTCATGTCTCCCCTGGTCCTTCACTTCACTACACTAGCCATGCCCAGTTCCTGCAACCGTTCTTCGTATGTTTGAGCCTCCAGTCCCCTCGTCATCTTGGTTGCTCTTCTCTGCACTCTTTCCAGAGTCTCCACATCTTTTTTTATATCTGATCATTTGGGTGATCTGATCATTTGTTGCCAAAACACCTACAAAGAGACTGTACATATAGGTTTCTGTTCTGACCCCCCCTCCCCCAACGCCTGTGAATAAACCAGAACACAGGCTTGGCTGTTTGTCACTGTTTAATTACTGAGATAACGAATCCTTTGGCTGAGGGCCCAGACAACTCACGTTCAATAGATCAACCCAGATAATTCAAATGAAGCAACGCAGATAGTCCAAACGAGCAGACACGGCTAGAATACACAGATAGATTTTCTTAACTACTAATTCGAAAAGTTGTTTCCTGCAAATGTCCCCTCCCAACGCCTCACCTATGATCTCTCTTGGGAGGGGCTAATCCACAACCACCTGTGCTTAATCATCTTCTGTGAGTCTGCTTACGGAGTTGCTGCTTCCGTTTCTCAGCCCTTCTCAATCTAGCATCAGGGACAAACTGCCTTTGATCCTCCCCACTGCTCCATGCCTCAGGCGCCTCCTGGTGGCCAACCAGCCTCTTGGTTCCCTGCTCTGAGTCTGAACCCTGCACAGGGTCCTCTACATCATCCAGGGCAGACTCGTATGGTTCCTCGCTATCCGAGTCCATCAACAGCTCAACCGGATCCTGCTGGGCCACAACAGGTTTCCTTGACTTGTTCCATGGGGGTTGCTGGGACATTGTAGTCACCGGCTTGGATCCAGCCCATCTTCCCAAATAATAAGGGAAAAACATTGGGAAAACTCACCTTTTTCTCCGGAAGTCAAGGAATGTCCCAGGAACGCAAGATTATTCCATTCTCAGAACGGCGAGATAATGCGCCTCTATAATTGCGAGGGGCTGTCGAGGCAGGCAGAATGATATGCAACCTCTTGTTGAGACAAATCATGTCTCTGCTGTGCGTTGACAAAGCATTTCGCGGCTCCCGTGGCATAGAGCTCTTCATCAAGATGAAAAACCAAACTGTCTCGTGCACACATAGTAAATGATGACACTGACAATATCGTCTTGAGGGAGGAGAAACCTAAAAGAATAATGGGCCATCCTGAGGAGATTCTACATGAAGGGGGGAGGGGCAAGCACTTCTTAAGAGTGGATTTGTTAAAAAAAGAGAATTAATGTGACAGGCAGACAAACATCTGTCAGGTGCAAGCCCAGAGAAGAGACAGCAAGATCCAATCCCGTTCAATCTTTTATTAGCGTACACCTGAGGGAAAGAATCTTGCCAAGCTAAAGCTATAATCTTCCAACCCACTAGACATATCCTGAGAGATTTGAAGGTGTGATATTCTGAACCTCTTCCCTCTCTTCCCTGTCCATCTCAGAACTGGGCAGTCTCTTTATATAACCTCTCTCTGGGAAAGCTCTTGGTTGCCCAAACTCTCCCCGTCTGCTTCTCAGGAGCATCTTCAATCACACCATCTTCTCCGACAGAATTGTTCTCCAAGACATTAGGAAGATGACAATTGTCACTGTTTGAAACAAAAGTGACCCAAGTCAACAGAGGAGGAGGAGAAGGAGAGGAGGGGGGGTTGAGGAGAAGAAGAGGATGATGAAGGAGGAGGAGGAGGAAGAGGAGGAGGAGAAGGAGGAGGAGGAGGAGGAGGAGGGGGTGAGTCAAACTATCCTCCAAAGCACCTGAGGGTAGGACAAGAAGCAATGGGTGGACACTAATCAAGGAGAGAAGCAACTTAGAACTGAGGAGAAATTTCCTGACAGTTAGAACAATTAATCAGTGGAACAACTTGCCACCAGAAGTTGTGAATGCTCCAACACTGGAACTTTTAAATAAGATGTTGTCTGTAGTGGTGTAGGGTTTCCTGCCTAAGCAGGGAGTTGGACTAGAAGACCTCCAAGATCTCTTCTAACTCTGTTATTCTAGAAGGAGGAGGAGGAGGAGGAGGAGAAGACAGAGGAGGAAAAGTAGTAGTAGTAATGATGCTGTACATTGATCCATGCAGAAATCCAGAATTTGGGGGTTGGCAGGCAGATTTGAAATTTTGTATTATAAGACATATAGTATCAGTATAGTACATAGTATCAGTATTTTTATGAACTGGCTGCCATGGGTAGAAGTGGTCAGTCACAAAACATGTTTGGCAAAAAACAAACAAACCATGGTGCTTTGCTAGCTTGCATGGACCTTATTTGGCTCTGATGATCCTCAATATTATCACAGCAAATCCACTGAAAGATCTTTTTTTTAAAAATAAATTACAAATATTTAAAAAGGAGATGAAAATGAAATCACACTAATATAAAGAATATATATATATGTTGTAATTGTACTGATAAATAAATAAAGGGAGACTAGGATAGATCTATTTCGAGCTAATTAGCTCTCATCAGCTAGCCATACCCTTACTGGGATTAGTCATACCAGGGGTTGTAACACAAATACATACATACATACATACATACATACATACATATATATACATATATATACATATATATACATATATATACATATATATACATATATATATACATATATATATACATATATATATACATATACATATACATATACATATACATATACATATATATATATATATATATATATATATATATATATATATATACATACACACACACACACACACACACACACACACACATATATATATATATATATGTTGTTGTATTTGTGCTGATAAGTTTAACTTACTTTTTCCCCTTTTTTCACCATTTAAATTTTTTACCAAATTTTCTCTTATCAAACCAATACATACCATGTTTCCCTGAAAATAAGACAGGGTCTTATTTTCTTTTGCCCCACGAAATATGGCCTTGGGCTTATTATAAGGGAGGGCTTATTGTTTTTTTGGGCAGGTGAGAAGCGAGGCGCGCCTTTTACCGTTCCAGATCCGTCGCGTTCCTCGCCATTGTGCTCAGGGAAGCGGCTGGTAAAAAAAGCCCTTCTCGCGAGTTCAATCAAACTTCTTGAAATCGCGAGAAGGTTTTTTTTTTTACCAGGGGCTTCCCTGAACACAATGGCGAGGAACGCGACGGAGCTGGAAAATTAAGTGGCGCGCCTCGCGGCCCAACACCATCCACCTTGCCCCAATGGTAAAGGCAGCCTGCCTGGTTCCCTTCCCCGCCGTACCTTTAGCGAGGGGTGACAGGTGGTGGTGGGGAGAAGCGAGGCACCCCTCTTACCTTTCCAGGTCCGTTGCGATCCTCGCCCTTTCGCCCATTGAATCCCCTTGTAAAAAAAACCTCATGAATTCAACTCGCAAGTTTTGTTTTTTTTTACAAGGGGATTCAATGGGCGAAAAGGCGAGGAAGTCAGCGGCGTATCTTATTTTTGGGGAAACACGGTATATATACATGGTTATCATTATCAATTATTTAGCTAACTTTATCCATTAACACTACATTTTTAACATAATGCTCTAATTTTAACAAAATTTTAAACCTCTTTTCTTAATCATTGTTTACAATTTATATTCAATTTTCCCTTTCATCGGGTCAATACAAATTATTACATTATTATCATTATCAGTCATTTATTTAACAATAGTTTGACTTACTTTCCCCCCTTTTTTCACCATTTAAAAATTTATACCAAATTTCCTCTTATCAAACCAATACATATGTATACATTGTTATCATTATCAATTATTTACCTAATTTTATTATTATCACTACATTTTTAACATAATGCTCGAATTTTAACTAAATTTAGTGTTTTATTATTAATTTTCATATCTCAACCTGTGTCTTTCCAGTAATAGTGTAGTCTTATTTCTTTTGCCATTTGTGGAATTTGTCTTCTGGTCATTTCCTTAATCAAATTTCTTTGGACTTCTCTTCACAACTTGTCGCTTATTACATATCTTGTAAAATCTCGAAACGCTCCATCTTCCTTAATCAGTTTATCTTTGGTTATCAGTAGTGTTTTTGCCAAAATTTCTCTCCTTCAGTCCATCCATTCTTCTCTCTTTTCTTCTTCTAAACCTTGAAATCTGTAGTAAAGCACCTTTCCTTCTATCTTCCCTTTCCTTGTTCCACTCTTCCTATCTGAACAGGTTGAATCGATGTGAAATCCAGTTGCATTTGGGTAGAACGGTCTCTGGATCTGCTCATGTTACTTAATCCAATTTGATGCATCAAATCCATTTGTCGATTCAATCTGACAGGCTGATTCAATCTGTCAAATTTGCCCAATCAAAGCCCCGAGATTTGCAATGTCTAGTGACAGATTTACAGAGTTCTGAGCTGCAGCTATCTACTGTATTAATTTTAAGAAAGGCCCTGAGCCTCAAGACATGATTGGAGATACATACCCTGTTTGAGGCTGAGATTGTGTTTTTCCAGCATTTGCTGGCTAAACCTTTTCCTAGACAAACACAAAAGAGTTTATAGAAAATATATTAAAAGGCCATGCCGGATACCTGGATTCCAGTGAATAGGCATTTAATATGAACTTAATTTATTTAATGGGTGTTTGAATAGACCAGCCCCACAGCCCCTTTCTAAGAATTAATTTATTTATCAGATTGTAATTCTAACTTTATTTTTTATATATAAATAACTCAAGGATGCAAACATACCTAATATTCCTTCCTCCTCCTTTTTTTCCAACAACAGCCTGTAGTGGATTGGGCTGATAGACAGGGACAGTCCCAAAGTAACACAGTCAGCTTTCATGCTTAAGGCAGGACTAGAACTCACCATCTCCTAGTGATTGATCCAAAGTCACCCAGTTGGCTTTCATGCGTAAGATGGAACTAGAACTCACCATCTCCTAGTGATTGGCCCAAAATCACCTAGGTGACTTTCATGTCTAAGGTGGGACTAGAGCTCACCATCTTCTGGTTTCTATCCTGGTGTCTTAACCACTTGGCCAGCAATGTCAGCAAATTGCCTTCATTTTCCCCAATAAATATACCAAATACTAAGACGTGAGAATAATAGCATGTAGGGGAGCAAACGAAATCGGATTTTGAAATCTGATATTTTATTGATGTTGTTGGTTGACTTGCTGCGTTACAAAGGAAGAAGACTTGTCACGTATTCCTCCCACACCACAAAGGCTTTTGTTATGGGAGGCATGTATAATGCATGAAACAGCTGATTGAGGCACATCAGAAGTTTAGAGATTCCTTGCTATTCTCAGAGGTCTGTGCAGAATCTCACCTTTAAGAGTCTCTGCTTCTCTATCCATAATGATAAAGTCCAAATGATGTTTCAGAGAACTGACATAGTAATATTTGGAATATTCTTGGGATGGCAATGACTTTCTTTTCTGTATTTCTGTATTCCTGGGTGGTTTGACAAAGCAAATACAAGCCTTAAAAATAACACGACTCAGACTATAATCTGAAATAGAAATATATATCACCCATATTTACATAGAGAGAGTCCTTAACTCAGGACCACAGTTTATCCTCAAATTCCATTGCTAAGCAAGGGAGTTTTGCTCCATTTTATGACCTTTCCTGCCACAGTTATTAAGTGAATCACTGCGTGGTTCAGTTAGTCATATGGTTGTTAAGTGAATCTGGCTTCCCCATTGATTTTGCTTGTCAAAAGATTACCAAAGGTAATCCAAATTTTGATCACATGACCAAGGGCAGGCTGCAACCATTGTATGAAAAACAGTCATGTCACTTTTTTCAGTGCAGTTCTAACTCCAAACAGTTGTTAAACGAAGTTGAAATTTTACTTTAGAATATAGAATAACAGAGTTACAAGGGACCTTGGAGGTCTTCTAGTCCAACCCCCTGCCTAGGCAGGGAACCCTATACCGTTTCAGACAAATGGCTATCCAACATCTTCTTAAAAACTTCCAGTGTTGGAGCATTCACAACCTCTGGAGTTGTTCCACTGATTAATTGTTCTCACTGTCGGGAAATTTCTCCTTAATTCTAAATTGCTTCTCTCCTTCATTAGTTTCCACCCATTGCTTCTTGTCCTACTCTCAGGTGCTTTGGAGGATAGTTTGACTCCCTCTTCTTTGGGGCAACCCCTGAGATATTGGAACATTGCTATCATGTCTCCCCTAGTCCTTCTTTTCATTAAACTAGACATACCCAGTTCCTGCAACCGTTCTTCATGTGTTTGAGCCTCCAGTCCCCTAATCCTCTTTATTGCTCTTCTCTGCACTCTTTCTAGAGTCCCCACATTTTTTTTACATCGTGGTGACCAAAACTGAATGCCGTATTCCAAGTGTGGCCTTACCAAGGCATTATAAAGTGGTATTAACACTTCACGTGATCTTAGCTGATTGACAGTTCCATCTTCCACCTCCTGGCAAACATTTTATTGGGGAATTTTTAAGGAAATTTTAATATTTGTATTTTAACTAAGAATTGTACAGTATATTTTTTACCTCCTCTGTCTACGTCTACGTCTACGTCCACGTCTATGTCTATGTCTATGTTCATGTCTATGTATTTGTATATGGTTTTAACATGACTGTACACCGCCCCGAGTCCTGCCTAGGAAAGGGTGCGGTCTAGAAATAAAAGTTATTATTATTATTATTATTATTATTATTATTATTATTATTATTATTATTATTATTATTATTATTATTATTATTATTATTATTATTGATTCTATCCCTCTGTTTATGCAGCCTAGAACTGTGTTGGCTTTTTTGGCAGCTGCTGCACATGGCTGGCTCCTATTTAAATGGTTGTCCACTAGGACCCTAAGATCCCTTTCACAGTTACTACTGTTGAGCAAGGTACCACCTATACTGTACCTGTGCATTTCATTTTTCTTGCCTAAATGTAGAACCTTACTGTATGTTCAGGGGTGGTATTCACTTATTTTCCCTACCGGTTTTGCAAATGTGAGCGCGCTTGCATGCTCGCTTAGCTCGTACACACCCATGCTTGCACTTGGCCTTCTGCGCATACACTTTGATAGCGCATGCAGCTTGCATGCATGCACACAGCTTGAAAACGTCCCTAAATAGGACGGCATAGAGCTGGGGTGGCCACGATTTCCACTACTGTTTCAGGTGAATCAGTCCGAACTGGCTGAATACGACCTCTGTGTCTGTTGTAGATCAGCAATGGCGGAGAGGCCATGAAGGCTATAGAAACAATATTAAAATAGTGTGATGTGTCTATACCTACAAAGATTAGAGCTGTGCACACACAGTGGCATTCCCGACGGAACTCTTTGGCAGCCAAAGATAGACTTTGAAGGGGATAAGTAGAGTATTGATGCTTGTGCATTTTAGTATTGGAGGAAACCCTTGAGAATCCTATGCATAGCTAAGAAAAGAAAAGAAAAATATGGATCATAGACAAAATCTATCCAAGATTCTCAGTCATGACCAGACTCAAATTATCATAACTTTTGATACATGATGTGAAGATCTTAGCCTCTAGAGAAGTCTGCAACACGGAGAAATGAAGAAAGCGAAGAAGTTGACCAATAGCAACCTTGAAATAATGTGCACATTGTTGGAAAACTTGAAGGAGTGGTGCAATGGCCTAGAGGGGAAGCTCTCGCCTCACAATCAGGAGGCTGTGAGTTTGATCCTAGGTAGAGGCAGATATTTCTCTCTCTGGGCACAATGAGAATATATCTGCTGAACAAATCTCCACATTGGCATCAAGAAGGGCATCCGGCCAGTATACACTCTGCTAGCTTCATTCAGTTGTCAAGACTCCACCCTGCAAGGAATTATGCAGTCATTAAACAATGATGATGATTGTTGGAAAACCTGAAAATTGAGGTAGGGCATAAATCATCCTGGATAAGGCCCACTCTAACACTCCAAGTGTTAATTTTATCTAATTTTTTAAATGTTATTGTCATATTAATTGGGTTTGCTTTTTGGGATATTTATCTAATTTCCTTTTAACTTTTGTGATATGTGTTTTTTAATGTTGTACGCCGCCCTGAGTCCTTTGGGAGAAGGGGCGGCATATAAATCCAATAAAACAAACAAACAAAACAAACTCTATGTGGCTGCTAAGAGTCAACACCAACCTGCTGGAACATCAATCAAAATATTCAGCCGGAACTGAAGAAGCTCCTTGGATGAGAAGTGAAACATCTTCAAGGAAAAAGACCAAGGAAGTCCAGTTGCCTGGATAATCTTTGAGACAACGATGATTGTGAATCTCCATCAACATAATCGAAATACATTTATTTAGTAATGTTCTCTATTTCTGTGCCTTTTCTGAGTTGCTCGTGGAAGTAAATAACCCTAAACTTTAAAATACCCAATGAAATAATAAAAGTAGTTAAACTAAGATGCTGTCAGGCACAAGGAATCAAGATGACTGACGCATGGAGTTCGAGTTCAGAAGATTTAGTGCTCAAACTTACGCAGAAGAATCTAGTCAAGGAACAGTCTGTACTAAATTGGCACTAGGTAAGAATCCATGGAATTCACAGGGAGATGAGCTTGAATCGCTTGTGGCAACAAAACGACTCCAGCCTGATAACTCTCTTAACTCCATCCTACAATTGCTATAAAATGCAGATTTTAACATTATTATTATTATTATTATTATTATTATTATTATTATTATTATTATTATTATTATTATTATTATTTATTAGCGCTTATAGACCGCCCCCTCTCCCAAAAGGGACTCGGGGCGGTGTACAGTCCGTAGCAAAAATACAACAAGTTAAAATTAATAAATAAATAGATACATATATATGTATATGTGAGGAGGATAAAAGATATGCCAAACTGTACAGCTAAATAAATAAATCAGAATATACAAAATTTAAAATCCCAATATCCTGTAAAATTAAATTTAAAAGAGACAATCCCTCTAAAACCAATAACATTAGGTCAGGGGTGTCCAAACCTGGGAACTTTAAGACTTGTGGAATTCTGGGAGTTGAAGTCCACAAGTCTTAAAGTTCCCAAGTTTGGACACCCCTGCATTAGGTGGTCCAGCCTATCAGATGTGATTTATTCAACAAGATTAACAGACAGGAGCATTTGTGGGGATGAAGAAACAAGATCTCAAGATCGCCAAGAAGGCAAGTACAGCACCATAATTCAAGGACTACTCCTTCCATGGCATCCACCCAGTTGCCGAGCATCCAAATTTTGAACATGTGACCATGGGGATGCTGCAACAGTTTAAATCACTTTTTCAGTGCCATTGTAAATCCAAACAGTCACTAAACAAACGGTTGTAAGCCGAGGACTGCCGATAAGCTAGTTCTGTTTTATTGCAAGGTTAAATTAACAGAATCTTTCTAGTTTGAAAGTACAACTCTCCCGCCATCATTTTTATATCCTGAGAGGTTAGGGAGTATCCTTTCAGAGTTATTTTCTATACCTACTATGCAGCTGTGGCCTACACCCTATCCTGTCCCATGCTATCCTATCCCATCCTATCTTATCCAGGGGTGGGATCCTACCGGTTTAACAACTGGTTCACTGAGCACGCACTGTGTGTGTGCGTGAAGTTTACTTAAAACGCACCTTCCGCATTACTGCTGGCGAGGAAAACAGCTGAGGAGCAGCAGTCCACTCTGCTGCTCTGATCAGCTGGGCTTCGGAAAAGGGAATATCGGTGAGTATAATGCAGGGGCGGGCGGACAGGCTCACTTCAAAGTTGGAGCGAACTGGTTCACTCCCAGCTGATAGTCAGAGCTACCAGTTCACACGAACCGGTTGAAACTGGTAGAATCCCACCTCTGATTCTTATCCTATTTTATCCTAACCCATCTCATCTCGTCCTATCCCATCCCATCCTTTTCCATCTCATCTGATCTCATCATCCCATCCTGTCCTGTCCTGTCCTATCCTATCCTATCCTATCCCATGTCATCTTATCCCGTCTTGTCCCGTCCCATCCCATCCTATTCCATCTCATCTCATCATCCCGTCCTGTCCTGTCCTGTCCTGTCCTGTCCTATCCTATCCTATCCTATCCTATCCTATCCTATCCTATCCCATGTCATCTTATCCCGTCTCGTCCCATCCCATCCCATCCCATCCTATTCCATCTCATCTCCATCTCATCATCCCTTTCTGTCCTGTCCCATCCCATCCCATCCCATCTCATCTCTTGGCAGCATCTCTTCCCTCCATCTCTCAAGGCCATTCCCACATACCGATACAAAAACAGAATGCACCACATGACATCCTTTTGCCCCATCCATGCAGGATTCACAGAACCATCTTTTTGATATCTATCTTCTCTTTCTCTCTCCTTTCTAGCTCCAGTTGCATTCACTGCAAATTGTGTGCAGCACTTCGTGGCCGGAAGAAGACCGATGTTGTGAGATACCAGCTTTGGTAAGAATGGAGAGAAAAGAAATGAATTAATTTGGTTCACTAGGTGACGTGCGGAAAAGTACAATTGCTACTAGATTTTCAAAATAGCCTTTGGGAGCTGAGATTCCACAGCATCTCTTCAAAGAACCAATACCAGCCGCTTACTTAGCAACTGAAGGTAGACAGAAGTAAACAGAAGCAAAGGAGAGGGCCAAACTGTTTGTGTTCCACAGTGGAGCATTTGTAGTTTGTGCAGTAAGAGTCACCTTGTTCTTTTTTTCTTCTTATTTCAGAGGGATGAAGAAACTTGTCCCAGTTTGCTTCCTTCCTGCAGCTGCACATCTGATGTCCCAGGACTTCCCGGGCCCCCAGGCTCTCCGGTAAATGAAGCATTCAGTAACACTTTGCAGGAAGGAAAATAGGTAGTTGATGCCTTATGAGAAAACATCAGCCTTATTTGTGCAAAAACAATAATATCACTCTATAAAGCCTTAGCAAGGCCGCACCTAGAATACTGCATCCAGTTTTGGTCACCACACTATAAAAAAGATGTGGAGACTCTAGAAAAAGTGCAGAGGAGAGCGACCAGGATAATTAGGGGACTGGAGGCTAAAACATATGAAGAATGGTTACAGGAACTGGGCATGGCTAGTCTAGTGAAGAGAAGGACCAGGGGAAACAGGATAGCAGTATTCCAATATTTGAGGGGATGCCACAGAGAGGAGGGGGTCAAGCTATTCTCCAAGACACCTGAAGGCCAGACAAGGAATAATGGATGGAAACTCATCAAGGAGAGATTCAACCTGGAAAGAAGGAGAAATTTTCTGACAGTGAGAGCAATCAACCCATGGAACAGAAATTGCTTTCGGAAGTTGTGAGAGCTTCAACCCTGGAAGCTTTCAAGAAGAGACTGGACTGCCATCTGTCAGAAATGGTGTAGGGTCTCCTGCTTGGGCAGCGGGTTGGACTAGATGACGTACAAGGTCCCTTCCAACTCTATTAATCTAATGTAATCTAATTGCACCAGCCGTGTTCTGTTGAACAAAAAGTAGATACAGGTCACATCTCTCTGAGTTGCCATATCCTCAAAGAGAGGAAATGTGCCCCAATATCCTGGATAAAAAGACACAGATACTGTATGTAGTTGCTGAGCTAATTTACATGCAAAAATTCACATCAAGCAGATAATTTCTACAGTTGAAAAGACTTTAGTACAGGTAGTCCTTGACGTACCATCACAATTGAGCCCAAAATTTCTGTTATTAAGCGGGACGTTGGTTAAGTGAATTTTGTCCTATTTCACGACATTTCTTGCCACAGTTGTTAAGTAAATCACAGCAGTTGTTACGCTAATAACAAGGTTGTTAAGTGAATCTGGCTCCCTGATTGACTGCTTGTCAGCAGATTGCAAAGGGGATCACATGGCCCCTGGACATTGCCACCGTCATAAATAGGAGTCGGTTGCCAGGCAACTGAATTTTGATCACATGACCATGGGGATGCTGCAATGGCCGTAAGTGTGAAAAAATGGTCACAAGTCACTTTTTCCAGGGCTGTTGTAACTTCAAACGGTCACTAAATGAACTGTTGTAAATTGTGGACTACCAGTATCCTGAATAAGGAGACAAAAGATTCATAGCTGCTGGGCTAATTTACATGCCACAAAGAGCCACATAAAGAAGACAACTTCTGAAGTTTGAAAAAGAATGCAGTGCATTTATTATAGTATAGCAGCGTTTTTCAATTTTGTTTGTTTGTTTGTTTGTTTGTTTGTTTGTTTGTCAAACCTGTACAAGATAACAAGTATAGATATGAACATAAGCATGTGCAAAGGAAGTAAAAACAGTAAATGGGGACAGTAGGACAGAGACGGTAGGCACGCTGGTGTGCTTATGCACGCCCTCTTTACGGACCTCTTAGGAATGGGGTGAAGTCCACGGTAGATAGTTTGAGATTGAAGCTGATTTGAGGATGTAATAACGGAGTCAGGTAGAGCATTCCAGGCGTTGACCACTCTGTTGCTGAAGTTGTATTTTCTACAATCGAGTTTGAAGCGGTTTACCTTGAGTTTTTTTCCGATTGTTGTATTATTGTGGTTGAAGTTGACGACGTCGTTGACAGGCAAGACCTTGTTGAAAGAAATTTCCTTCTGGGTTCGGCTCCAAGTGGGGGAAAAAGACACTGGAGACATGGAGGCTGCTTGGAAAGATGGTTTTAATGGTGGACAGGACCACATGGCCTGAGTCTTGAACAGAAAAGGTGATTACATGCTTCAATGTTGGTGGAGAAGAAGAGAAGGGCCGATGGAGGGGCTTGCTAGGCTTTTTATAATCTGTTCAGTCCCACCTCTCTGTTTCCTGTTCCTGTGTAAGAAATGTATTCTGATTGGTTGTCAGACTCACATGGGCCCATGCAGGGGCAACTCTCTAGGCTGAGTCCAGGTTTGGTTGAATTCTCAGAGTTCTCAAATGCCATGTGGTCAGTTGAGTAAAGGCTTATATTATCATGCCTTCATTCCCATCCCCCTGGAGCTGAAGGGGAGAACTCTTTATTATGTAAAGTGGACTAGCTTGGCCTTCTTAATGGCCCATTGACAAAGTGGGTGGAGGCAGGAAGCTACAGGGAGCTATTCTCAATTTAAAACATGTTTCTTCCTTTTCACATCCAGGGAAATATAATATTCTGCCTTTTCAATATTTCCTAGGATATTTCATTTTTCTGGGAGAGGGCTGGGTGATAACTTCCTACAACCTTATAGCAGACAATTTTGGCAACTTTTAGATGGATGGACTTCAACTCCCATAATTTCCCAGCCGATATGGCTGGCTCGTGAATTCTGGGAGTTGAAGTCCACCCATCTTGAAGTTGCCAAGGTGGAGAAACATTGGACTGTAGGGTAGGTGACAACTGTGGACAGCTGCAGCATTAAATCTAATTGATCCGCTCAGCTTGGCACCGAATGCTTATCGTTACACAACACCCTGGCAGGTTCCTGCAGCAGCTGTGAGATTTTGGCAAGCACAGAATGGCCAATTCCAAACAGCTGGCCTGAAGTGGGTTGCATGTGGCAAACTGCACAGCCAATGCAACTGATGTCGGTAGAAGAGATGTCTGCCTTGACTTCCCTCCAAACTCTGTGGTCTCCATGCCACACAGAAATGGCACGTCTGCCTACACAGAGTTGTCAGAGTTTCTTGCAAAAATCAAATCCAGAAAGCACACACAGATAACTGATTCAGCAGGATTGATTTAAATAAGAAACTTTTCTATACAAAAATACACACACTTTTTGTATAGAAAACACCCCCCCACACACACACACTACTAACAGCAGAGAACAGTTTCATTTCAGTTCAGATCAGCAGACAAGTCCAGACTAGTTTTGTTTTAGAGCTGAGCACAGAGCTAAGCCACGCCCAGACTCCTTGCTTAGGTTTCTGTTTCCAAACAGCCCTCATTGGCTGACTTAGTTGCTATGCCTATTCATTGACTGACCTTGTTACCATGTCTCTGCCGGTTCATGAATATTCTGACAAGAGTCAGTTCTCAATCGTAAAGAGGCTTCTGCCGTGGGAAATACATCACTATGCAGGGTATGTGTTTGGGTATGTGTTGGTTTGTGGGGTTGTATTTCATTCAGAATTGAAGGGGAAGAACAAGGAATCTCTTACTGAGTGGCAGTAAAGAAAGCCTAAACACTTATTTAGGAAACAATGTTTTATTTATCTATTGCACAGAAAGCAAAAATTCGGATGGGTTGTGGGTGACCTCCAAGCATATGGATTCATGAAAAAGCAAATATTCATAGTTCAGTATGGAAGAGAACAGTTTCAGAGATAGGATAAAATCTCCATAGCTGAGGGTTGAATTGTGGAGTCTTTGCTGCTCTCTGAGCTTGGTTGTTTTTATGTAGACACTAGCTGGATACCCGCTGCTTTGCGACCAAACTATGTGATCGGGCAATGCAGGAGAAATCTGGTTCACTCCAGTTCAATCTGTCGACTCAGTGGTGGTCGGTGATTGAAACACACAAGGGAATATCGCTCCCGCCACCTTGAGTCCGGAAGCAGGTCCATAGGTGGAAGGTGTAGACATTTTGATGAGGTACTGACGTTTAGTACTGCAAGGAGCCCCAGACCGCTTGTGAGTGAAGGAGTGGAACGTCTGCCAGTTTGAACTGAGGTAACGGAATGTGAGGCAACTGGCAGTTGGAACAGAATTCTTTTCAGGTGGGGAGGGAGAGTAGAATTCCTTAGCATCAGAATGTGTGAATTACTGTATAAGAAATACTAATGATCTGATGGTCATTTTGAAAAATCCTTTCTTAGAGAGCACCTAGAAGCCAAGAGGAACATACGTGCCAAATTTCAAGTTTGTAGACTTTATGGTTCTGGAGATTTTGTGATGAATGAGTGGTATTTGGCTTTTATAGAGAGAGATTTCATGACCCAGCTAGGTTATATCTTCAGCGCTGGAAGGGAGTGGAGTTCACTCTGTGTATACATGCAGTAACGTGCTCAGAAACAACCAATAGACTACAGGCAGTCCTCGACTTACAACCACAATTGAACCTCAAATTTCTGTTGCTAAATGCGACTGTTGTTAAGTCAGGTTCCCCCCATTCTATGACCTTTCTTGCCACAGTTGTTATGTGAATCACTGCAGTTGTTAAATTAGCAACACGGTTGTTAAGTGAGTCTGGCTTTCCCAATGACTTTGCTCGCCAGATCGCCAAAAGAGGATCACATGATCTTGCAACCGTCATAAATATGAACCAGTTGTCAAGCATCTGAATTTTGATCATATGGTGCTGCAACAGTCATGTGAGCAAATCACTTTTTTCATTGCCATTGTAACTTTGAATGGTCACTAAATAAGCTGTTTCAAGTTGAGGACTACCTGCATTAACTACACGGCATCACTGTAGTATATAAACCAACAAAAGTCCTCCAAAATACTTTAAGTAAAAGAGCCAGTAGCCCAAGAAGAGAAACAGAAGTCCTCTACAACAAACAGTGTAAGGATAAGCAGAAGACTAGCAATAATTGGACACCAATTAGCAGGTAGAAGGCATGATGGAAAGTCCTTGGCAGACTTAACCATAGTTTCAGCTGGGAAACTATGAGTATCCTAGACCGAGCTAAATCCCCCCCAAAACCCCAAAGAATTCCTGGAATCCTGGTACTCAGACAAATAAGCCATCAACAGGCACATAGAGATAAATGATATGTACACACTATTCAAAAGAGACAATGAAAAGGTTAAAAGGAAATAAAAAGACTGGAACACCTCCCTGGTCAGCAATCAACACCCAGACCAGGAGAGATTAACACTGGGATTAACACCTGACAAACAATCAAGTAATAAAAAAAGATGTGGAGACTCTAGAAAGAGTGCAGAAAAGAGCAACAAAGATGATTAGGGGACTGGAGCTAAAACATATGAATAATGGTTGCAGGAACTGGGCATGTTTAGCTTAAGAGAAAGAAGGACTAGGGGAGACATGATAGCAGTCTCCCAATATCTCAGGGGCTGCCACAAAGAAGAGGGAATCAAGCTATTCTCCGAAGCACCTGAGAGTAGGACAAGAAGCAATGGGTGGAAACTAATCAAGGAGAGAAGCAACTTAGAACCGAGGAGAAACTTCCTGACAGTTAGAGCAATTAATCAGTGGAACAGAAGTTGCCTCCAGAAATTGTGAAATCTCCAACACTGGATTTTTTTTAGAAGATAACCATTTGTCTGAAATTGTATGGGGTTTCCTGCCTAAGCAGGGGGTTGGACTAGAAGACCTCCAAGGTCCCTTCCAACACTGTTATTCTATTCTATTCTATTCTATTCTATTCTATTCTATTCTATTCTATTCTATTCTATTCTATTCTATTCTATTCTATTCTATTCTATTCTATCCTATCCTATCCTATCCTATCAATATCCTAATTGTTTACTAACTCAGGCAAACAATCAACTTAATCAAGGACCTAACAGCAAGAAAACAACGTTTCCGCAACCGCTGACAGAGCAAACTATGGCATATAAATAGAGAGCAAATTCTACTTCCTTCTAGCACTGATGAGATTACCTAGCTGGGCAATGAAACAAGCACATGAAAGAAAGCAAGTTCAGAGAGCTCCAAGGACTTCAGAGTTCCAGAAATGCATAGATGATGTAATAAGCTGGAAGTTAGATGCAATTTGGTCATGCGCTGTACATTAGATATCCTATTGATTTCAGTGGGGTTTTAGTTTACTTATTTCAGGTATTATTAAAAATGAAAGATAGATAATAGAAGATAATAGAAGATCTGTACGGTAGATAATAGAACAAAAATAAAAGTCATTGATACAAGAGAATATTCGTAGCTCAGCATGGAACTGTGGGGCCCTTGGTGCTCTCTGAGCCTGGTGATTTTCTTCCAGATGTTTCATTACTGAACTAGATAGCCTCATCAGCAAATTCCACTACCTTCTGACACTGATGGTGTTACCTAGTTTGGTAATGAAACGTCTGCAAGAAAACCGCCACGCCCCGAGTATACCAAGGACCCCACAACGAAAGTAATGTTGTACCCTTAAGAGTAAGAAGTCAATTTGTAAAAGAAATTTGGAAGTCGTTTTTTATAATCCTTTCTTTCCTCTCTGCAACTGTTCCTCTCATCTTAATTATTACTTTCAGTTCATTTTTATCTTTCTTGTTTAAAAATCTGATTAATTTATCAACGAAATGGCGAAACCATCTGGAGGCTGGGTGGAAAAAGGAACATTATTGAAATGAGTTATCAACAACTTCCCTTATTCAGATATTTTTTTTAAGCCAGTAGGATATCATATGGGTTTCTATTAAACAACATTTGTTGTTTTGATTTTATGTGTTAATTATGATTTGGAAGCTGCCTTCTGTGGCTTAACATATGGTGGGGACTTAGTTGTGGCTTATTTAATAGACAGGATAGTGCAATTTATGGACCTGTAAGCTGTCCAGAAATACAAAGTAAGATGCATGACCATAATAATTGAAATAAATAAATGCCCTGATAAATGTCATTTTCTGATGAATATCATCAGTACTAGAAGAGAGTGGAGTTTGCTCTTATTTTCATATACTAGTGGCTTATCCTGTCAGTGCTGATCAGTTGCTTCACAGAAAGTCTTTTGATTGTTCCCCGATCTCTACAGCCTCAGGCAGAGAAGGGCTATTCTTCACTCCTCCCTTAAATGTTCTTTAAAATACAGTTTCCCAGCATTCCTTTTTTTTTTAAAAAAAAGTATTTATTGAATTTTCTAACATTTAAAAGACAAAACACAAAACACAAATTTACACATAACAGCTTTTCCATATCAGTATCCATATCTTTCGTAACAATCTTATTTACAAAAAAATTATATCTCTTTATGATTATCCTAAGTTATATGCTTATTTAATACACTCTATATATTATACTTTTACCGTTTGTACCTTAACATGTATGCTTACTCTCAAGCCAGGAATGTCATGTATTCCAAATTTGATAGTACTTGGTTTCTTCCCTCTCCTTCATTTCCATAGACAGTCTATCCATTTCTGCACATTCATAGATTTTCCTTCTTATAATTGGGTCTGGGGGAAGTACTGTATTTTTGGAGTATAAGACGCACCGGAGTATAAGACGCACCAAGGTTTTGAAGAGGCAATTTTTTTAAAAAAGTAAGTAGGTAGATAGAGGAATAGAGAGGGAAAGAAAGAGAGAGAAATACAGTAGGTATATAGGGAAGGAGAGAGAGTAGTTAGGTAGGTAGGTAGATAGATAGATAAAGGGAGAGAGAGAGAGAGAGAGAGAGAGAGAAATAGAGCGAGAGAGAGAAATACAGTAGGTAGGGAGAGAGAGAGTGTGTAGGTAGGTAGGTAGGTAGGTAGGTAGAGGGATAGAGAGACAGAAATAGAGATAGTGGGAACAACCAGTTCGCCGAACTACGCAAAAAAATAATAACCGGTTCGGCTGAACAGGCGCAAATCCCATCACTACTTCAAGGGCTGCCACTGGGAAGAGGGCCTTGGTTTCATCTTCATAGTAGCTGAGGGCAGGACAATAAACAATGGGTGGAAGGCAGTGGTGGGTTGCTAACCGGTTTACTACCAGTTCGCTCGTGCTCACACGCAACACTTCTCTGCATGCGCACAAGCGTCTGGGCAAGTGGGCGGAGCCTCCCGCCACCGCCACTACCAGTTCAGCTGAACTTGGCCGAACCGGGAGCAACCCACCTCTGGTGGAAGCTTGTCAGAGGGAAATCCAACCTGGAAATAAGGAGGAATTTCCTGACAGTGAGAATGATTAATCAGTGGAATAGCTTGCCTCCTGTAGTTATGGATGTGCCACTGCTTGAGTTTTTCAGGAAGAGATTGGATGCTCATTTGTCTGGCATGGTACAAGGACTTCAGCCTTGGGCATGGGCAGGGCAGGGGGTTAGACTAGAAGACCTCCAAGGTCCCTTCCAGTCTTATGATTCTATTGAATGGTAATGGATGTTAAAGACAATGAGTCCCTTTCGGGAGAGGGGGCGGTATATAAACGCTAATAAATAATAATAATAATAATAATAATGATAACAGTAATGGTTTCCCTGCCTAGTGTTCAGCAGAACTAGAGTATGGAAATTCAGACATTTTTTTCCCCAAGCACCATCTCTTGATCTCTCAAATAGTAATAGAACAATGACACCAGTATGTGTCCACACAGACAGACAGACACACACACACACACAGACACACACACACACACAGTCCAACTGAAATGAGTAACAGGAGACCCCCTATCCCCGAATCAACTCTTTGTAAATAAAGCTTGCGTATTGTCAGCTCACTTTCCAGTTGTGCATCTGTGCTGGAAATGCAAAGCAGCCTCGGTTGAGCTCTGGCTAAGCTGAGTCAATAATTCAAAGGATTAAAAAAAATTAAAAAGCACAGGCCAGGTTGAAAATGCTCTTGGACACCCTCAAAGGCCTTGTGTTGGCTGTTAGATACTTGTTATAACTACAGTGGTTTCCACCAAGGTTGTCTGTTCCGGTGGGAACAGAGGTTTAATCTTTTTGGTCGAAGGGTCTGACAGCTCCCTATAAAAGGGCTGCTGTCAGACTCAACCTTTGCTGGATTGTTCTCACTTGTTGTACTTAATAAAGAGCTGTTGTTACTGTTAAGTCTGTGTGTGCCCATCCATTACCCAATCTAACACTGGTGATGAAGGTGGGATTGGAAGGCAACTAGGTGAACCGAAAAGAGCGTAGCAATCCAGCAAGTACATCCAGCCCGGAGCTCAGTGCGGCTTCAAGCAGCCATTTTTGAGAGGCAAACTCAAAATGCCCTCAGAACACAAAATGGCCATGCACGCCCCACCGACTCCGTATGACCCAGTGAACGACCACTGGGACTCGTACATGCTACGATTTGACTGCTTCCTCGAGGCAAACGACCTCATGGGCCTTTCTGAAGGCCGCAAGAAGAACATGTTCCTTGGATACTGTGGTCGGGAAGTGTTCGAGACCTCTCTGAGCTGACACCGCTACAATCAGTCACCTGGTCCATGCTTCAGCAGACGCTAAGGACCCACTATTCCCCCAAGCCGTCCAAGCACGTTCCCCGGCATGAGTTTAACATCAGGAACCAGAAAGAGGGTGAGTCAATTAATGAGTACGTTGTTGCGCTTCGCAAGGCCACAGCGTACTGCGAATTCCGAGACCTGGACGAGCTGATTCTGGACCGTATAATTTGCGACATATGGGACATTAACCTACAGAGGAGGTTACTCGCTACATCTAACCTCACTCTGCAGATCGCCTTGGACGAAGCCAGGGCATCCGAATCAGCCGTCAAATTTACTGAGACTCTGCAGCGCCAAAGCGCTCCACAAGACGCTCGGAAGAGTACACACGTACATCACGAAGCTGCAGAGCCCGAGAGCTCAGAAGATGAAGAAGATGACAGCTGCCGCATGCGCAGTAGCTGCGCCCTGCCGGCGCGCAAATTCAAACAGGGTCTCCCGCCTTGCGCTAGCTGCGGAAGAGACCATGCCAGATCGGCTTGCCGTTTCTGCGACGAAACCTGCCAGCGCTGTGAGCGAAAGGGGCACATTGCCAAGGTGTGTCGGAGTGAGTTCCCTGCCACTGCCTGGCAGCCTAGAAGCGCACCAAACCGCCAACAGAGGCCCAACCAAGGGGCCTGGAAGAAGTCACCACGGCGCTGAAGCTGGAAGGATTTCTGCCTTTCCTTCCCCAGTACATAGAAAACCTGGGATTGCTCTCTTTTATTCTAGCCATTTTGATTGCAAGTGATTGGAATACCGATGAGGGCTGATGAAGTCAGGAGCACTTTGTGAAATGAGAACGGGAGACTCACACATAAACCTATTACTGTAATAAGCCACTCTTCCTTGTATATCCGTGCTCACATTTAACAAAGTTCCCTGCATCTGGCATGACAAAATAAAGGCAGACAGAGTTAAGAGTGCTATTTCCCATTGTTGGGAAATGGAGGTTGGATGGCTGCCAAGACAAAGTTTTCAGCTTTCCCCTGTGCCAACAACAGCAGGTCAATAACAGAATAGCAGAGTTGGAAGGGACCCTGGAGGTCTTCTAGTCCAATCCCTTGCTCTGTCAAAATCTTTCTGAATTAAGTCTTATCTTCCAAAATTTTAGCAATTTCTTCCAACTTGGTGTCATCTGAAAATTTGATTGTGTGCCCCTTCAATCCCCTCATCGTTTCTGAAAATGTTGAAGAGAACAGAAGGGACCTTGGAGGTCTTCTAGTCTAGCCCTCTGCTCAAGCAGGGGACTCTATAGTTAATGGCTGTCCAATTTCTTTTTTAAACACCTCCAGTGATGGAGCATTCACATCTTCGGGAGGCAAGTTGTTCCACTGATTAATTGTTCTCACTGTCAGGAAATTTCTCCTAGGTTGGTTGCTCCTTGATTAGTTTCTATCCATTGCTTCTCACCAGTGATGGGTTCCGGATCCTGTTGCAACCAGTACGGTGCAACGGGGCTGGGCGCCCACCACATGAACATGGGTAGCACATGCATAGTTACTGCCCTCTGTGTGCATGCGTGGAAGCCCCCAAAACTGGTAAGGAGCATGGGGGGGTTGGCCCTCCGGAGCACTGTACCGGAACGGTACCTGGTGCTCCCAGCAGGCACCAGTACGCCCGTATTGGGGCAAACCGGTGTAACCCACAACTGCTTCTCGCCCTGCCTTCAGGTGCTTTAGAGAATAGCAGGTCAGATTCATCTAGGGAACAGCACTGGAGAAGGACAGGAAGTGTCTTTATGCTATTTCCCCCCCCCCCTCTCTGTTAAGATAATCAAGATGTAGTTCTCAATGGGGTTTCGTTATCCCAGACAAATCCCTTGTGCAATCTGAAGTTTCTCCTAGACTCACGATTCCTGCTCGAAGAACAGGATGGCAGTGGTGGCTGGGAGAGCCTTTCTGTTGTGTGCCAGTTGCACTCTTTCCTGGATTGTGAGGCCCTACAATTTGGGCTGTCATCCTCTTCCTTTCCTTCTATTTTCTCAGCATTCCAGATTACTCAAGAAACAGACTTCATGCTGTTATCCAAGTCCGATTTCTGATATCTCCAAGGTCTTCTTTTCTTGCAACGTAAACAGGAGTGGGCTTTTTTTGGGGGGGGTCTCAGGGGTTCCGGAGAACCTCTAGCTAAGATTCTTTGCAGTTTGGAGGACCCCCAAATCCCACTCCTGGCTGGCCCACTGTCAGGCCATCTTTTCTTTTGGGTCTTTGGCCTGCCACACTTTCTATCATTCTACTATGCATTTTCTATTGTGGGAAAATAGGAGGGGGAATTGCAAGGAGTGAGATGTGATGTAGCCATAACAAAATTCCTTCTAGAAAACCAAGGTCATCCTTTGTCTTTGCACCTCTGCACCTGACCAGAACTGGATGGGTGGAACTGCCAGCATGGCAGTGGAAGGTTAGACCATGTGATGGACTTGTGGGTATGGGGGGCAAGATCTTGAACTTTCAAGCGGGTGGGGAAAACCAGAAAGCTTTCAGATTCGGGTTTTCTCAGATGTGCCAACATGGCTCTCTTCATAAATTGGAACTTTGAGCAATACTTCGCTTTGGACTCTGATTTAATTTGAGATGCTATTTGGAAACCTGACACCCAGCCCAGCCTGCCCCTCCCAGGAGCCCCCACATGGTCTATTTTGGATGCAGATAAGTGCAGGGTGTCCTTGGGGACTCGGGGAGGGTGAAAAACAGGCCTAGCGGAAGTTTGGGAAGGCCAGAAATGGATGGTTTCCAGCCTCCAGAGGGCCTCTGGAGCTTGGGGAGGCCGTTTTCACTCTCCTGGAGGCACGAGAAAAGTCTCCGGAGTCTGGGGAGGGCAAAACCAGCCCACCCATCATGGTGCAGGAGGCCTACTAGGCCATGGCCACCACGGCCACGCCCATCCAGCAACAAGGCAGAGAAGCCCTTGCTAAAAATTTTCAAAGCCCGCCCCTGAACAGAAGCTTTTGTCTTTCTGCTCTGTTCTCAAGTTGGTCGAGGTTCGCTTTCACATTTCTCATGAGCTGAAGAAATAGAAAATAGAGAATACGTTGGTCCCTTTGAGATGTAATTGTCCATAAATAGATGCATCTTAACCCTGTCTATCTTTTCTTTGAATTAGGAACTCATTCTATGGATTTGTCTTCCTTGTGCAGGGCAATCCTGGACGAAGGGGCCTCCAGGGAGAACAGGGGGAGCCTGGCCCCAAGGTAAGTTGTGTGTGACATCAGAATGAATCAATAATTTATTGAGCGGGAAAGTATGTGGGGCAATTTGAAAGCAACCAACATTCAATTGTCTATGGAGATTCTCAGTCATCCAGGCCATAGTTGTCTCAAAGGTGCCTTTTCAAAGGCAACTGGAATATATTTTCCCTGAGGAGGAAGAAGAAGTTTCACTTCTCATCCAAGAAACTTCCTTGGTTCTGGCAGGATGGTGGAGGTGATGGAAGGATACAAATATATGAAGGATGTTAAGATATGAAGGATGCAAAGATACGTAGGATACGAAGATAGGAAGATGCAGTATGAAGGATGCAGAGATATGAAAGATATGAAGAATGTGAAGGATATGGAGATGGTGGAGGCGATGGAAGGATGAATGCAAAGAAATGTGATCTTTCTATTGCCCCCACCATCCTGCTAGAACTGATGAAGCTTCTTGGATGAGAAGCGAAGTGTCTTCTTCTTTCTTCCTCAAGGAAAAAATAGCCCAATTGCCTTTTGAAAAAGCACCTTTGAGACAACCAACATCCACTTCCTCAACTGGTGTCTGATATCAGGTCAAAGTTCAGTTAAACTGATTTATTGCTATAGTCCAGGCTCAAGAATCTTCTCAATTAGTGGTTAGTAACTGCCTTAGAGTTAGATAATGGTCAGTGACACTCAAGGAGGGTTGGACTTAGTTCACTAGTGCCTATTTAGGGACTCTAGATTGTTAGCACCGCTTTATACTGCTTTGGGGAGACCACACTTAGAATATTGCATCTTACGTTGGTCACTACAATACCAAAAAGATGTTGAGACTGTAGAACGAATGCAAAGAAGAGCAACAAATATGATTAGGGACTGGAAGCTAAACCGTATGATGAGCGCAATAACTAGGTATGTCTGGTCTAGAGGAATAGAATCAAGATCACGTGAAGTGTTTTAATAACACTTTAAAAGGCCTTGGTAAGGTCACACTTGGAATATTGCATCCAGTTCTGGTCACCACGATGTAAAAAAGATGTGGAGACTCTAGAAAGAGTGCAGAGAAGAGCAACAAAGATGATTAGGGGACTGGAGACTAAAACATATGAAGAACGGTTGCAGGAACTGGGTATGTTTAGCTTAAGAGAAAGAAGGGCTAGGGGAGACATGATAGGGGTTGCAAAGAAGAGGGAGTCAAGCTATTCTCCAAAGCATCTGAAGGCAGGACAAGAAGCAATGGATGGAAGCTTATCAAGGAGAGAAGCAACCTGGAATTAATGAGAAATTTCCTGACAGTCAGAAAAATCAACTAGTGGAAGGGCTTGCCTCCAGAAGCTGTGAATGCTCGAACACTGGATGTTTTAAAGATGATGTTGGATGTCCATTTGTCTAAGTGGTGTAGGGTTTCCAGCCTAAGCAGGGGGTTGGACTAGAAGACCTTCAAAGTCCCTTCCAACTCTGCTTTTATAATTCTAATGCTAATTCTAGTCTATTGAAGAGAAGGACTAGGGGTGACATGATAACAGTCTTCTAATATTTTAGAGGCTGTTACAGAGAAGAGCCAAATAGCCAAAAGCCAACAAATAGCCAAAAGCCAACATGGATTTGTCAAAAACAGATCATGCCAGACTAATCTTATTGCATTCTTTGATAATGTGACAAAATTAGTGGACCAGAGGAATGCCGTTGATATAGTTTACTTGGACTTCAGTAAGGCTTTTGATAAGGTAGACCATAACCTACTACTAGATAAAGTAGAAGAATGTGGGTTAGACAGCATCACCACCAGATGGATTCGTAACTGGCTGACCAACCGCACTCAACGTGTAGTTCTCAATGGAACTGCATCTACATGGAGGGAAGTATGCAGTGGAGTACCCCAAGGCTCTGTTTTAGGCCCAGTACTCTTCAACATCTTCATCAATGATTTGGATGAGGGAATAAATGGGGAACTCATCAAATTTGCAGATGATACCAAGCTGGCAGGAATAGCCAACACTCCAGAAGATAGGCTTAAGATACAGAAGGATCTTGACAAACTTGAACATTGGGCACTATCTAATAAAATGAAATTCAATGGTGAAAAGAGTAAGGTTCTACATTTAGGCAACAAAAATGGAATGCACAGGTACAGTATAGGTGATACCTTGCTCAGTAGTAGTAACTGTGAAAGGGATCTTGGAGTCCTAGTGGACAACCATTTAAATATGAGCCAGCAGTGTGCAGCAGCTGCCAAAAAAGCCAACACAGTTCTAGGCTGCATCAACAGAGGGATAGAATCAAGATCACGTGAAGTGTTAATACCACTTTATAATGCCTTGGTAAGGCCACACTTGGAATACTGCATTCAGTTCTGGTCACCACGATGTAAAAAAGATGTGGAGACTCTAGAAAGAGTGCAGAGAAGAGCAACAAAGATGATTAGGGGACTGGAGACTAAAACATATGAAGAACGGTTGCAGGAACTGGGTATGTTTAGCTTAAGAGAAAAGGACTAGGGGAGACATGATAGCAGTGTTCCAATATCTCAGGGGTTGCCACAAAGAAGAGGGAGTCAAACTATTCTCCAAAGCACCTGAGCGTAGAACAAGAAGCAATGGGTGGAAACTAATCAAGGAGAGAAGCCACTTAGAACTGAGGAGAAACTTCCTGACAGTTAGAACAATGAATCAGTGGAACAGAAGTTGCCTCCAGAAGTTGTGAATGCCCCAACACTGGAAGTCTTTAAGAAGATGTTGGATAGCCATCTGTCTGAAACGGTATAGGGTTTCCTGCCTAGGCAGGGGGTTGGACTAGAAGACCTCCAAGGTCCCTTCCAACTCTACTATTGTATTGTAAGAGGGAGATAACCAGTGGTGGGATTCAGCCGTTTGCACCACTTCAGGAGAACTGGTTGTTAACTTTCTGAGCAGTTTGGTTAACTGGTTGTCGGAAGAAATCATTAGGGCAGAGAACTGGTTGTTAAATTATTGGAGACAACCTATTCTCCAAAGTGCCTAGGGATCCAATCTAGAACTAAGGAGAAATGTCCTGACAGTGAGAACAATTAATCAGTAGACTGTGTTAAGTAAGTAATTACTTACTTATTATTTTAAACTGCTTTTTTAATGGTGTAATAATCTCAATAGCCTTTTGCTCTGTTTTAGTAATCAACGCTATATCGTCTGTAAACAATAACGATAATGAAATCATACCATCGCTTTCTTGCTTAAATAAACAAGGATCAGCCATTCCAACTTTAAACCCTATCCTTGTTAATTCCTTCACTATGCATTGATTCCACTCGTAGCCTGACTGTTTTAAACCATAAAGGCTCTTTTTTAACTGCCAACAATCAGTGTTGCTATCGGTGTTAACCCTTCAGGTTTCTTTATATAAATAGTGTGTTGCAACGGTGCATGGAGATATGCTGTCTCAACATCTAAACGATTTACTACATATCCATGCTTAGCTGCCCAAACTAATGATGCACGTAATGTTATGGCTTTTAAGCTGGGTGCAAATACTTCATCATAATCATTTGCCGACTGGTTGAAACCTTGTGCTACTAATCTAGCTTTACGGGTTCTTTCAGTTATCAAATAGTCAGTCTAGCACACAAAACAGCTAACAGTAGCAAACCACAGTACCTCACAATACACCGATCAGCATCTAACAAACAGAGAGCTAACACTCATTCTGGCTCCCTCTAATGGTTGCTTGAGGTAACAAACCAATTACATCTCTAGCATTTAAAGTAGCAGATACATTTGTTACAATCATAGCTTATATACATTGCCAAGCCAAGCCTAGGGTTACATCCCTAACATACTGGCTGGCCTCCAGAAGTTGTAGGTGCTCCGTTATTGGAGGATTTTAAGAAGAGATTGGACAATCATTTGTCTAGAATGGCATAGGGTCTGCTGCTTGAACAGGATGTTAGACTAGAAGACTCTTAGATTCCTTCCAACTCTGTTATTCTGTTGTCCCTCTTTTCTCCTCACCCTTAGGTTCTGCCCCTCCTTCCCCCACATCTGCATACTTTTGGCTTTTAGATGATATGTTTTCCACCAGGAGAAATCATTATAACCTGTATCAGAAAAAGCACTTGTTATATAGTCCCATTTGTTTGCTTGGTTGATTCAACTGATTAAACATTTAAGTTCCATGATGGAACAAGACTCATTAAATGAGATACCCAGCAAACACCATGACTAACAAAAGATATTGGAGCCACACAGTGAAGTCCCTACACAATTATGGAAGCTCCCTGATAAATTTTGCATCAGTCCCAAAGTTGCTTTTTCAAAACTGGGCTTTGTTTTTCCTTGAAGACATTTGACTTCTCATCCAAGAAGCTTCCTCAGTTCTGATTGAAGAATTGTCATTTCTGATTATCAGAACTGAAGAAGCTTCTTGGCTGAGAAGTGAAATGTCTTCAAGGAAAAACAAAGTCCAGTTGCCTTTTGAAAAAGCACCTTTGGGACAACCATGAATTGGATGACTGAGAATCTCCATAGATACTTAACACCAGTCACCCAGCCTATGATCCTTATGTAAGCTCCTGATGGAAAAATGGACATTAATCTAGGAAATACAATAATACAATACAATACAATACAATACAATACAATACAATACAATACAATAGTAGAGTTGGAAGGGACCTTGGGGGCCTTCTAGTCCAACCCCCTGCCTAGGCAGGAAACCCTATACTGTTTCAGACAAATGGCTATCCAACATCTTCTTAAAGACTTCCAGTGTTGGGGCATTCACAACTTCTGGAGGAAATTTCTGTTCCACTGATTAATTGTTCTCACTGTCAGGAAGTTTCTCCTCAGTTCTAAGTTGCTTCTCTCCTTGATTAGTTTCCACCCATTGCTTCTTGTTCTACCCTCAGGTGCCTTGGAGAATAGTTTGACTCCCTCTTCTTTGTGGCAACCCCTGAGATATTGGAACACTGCTATCATGTCTCCCCTAGTCCTTCTTTCTCTTAAGCTAAACATACCCAGTTCCTGCAACCGTTCCTCATATGTTTTAGTCTCCAGTCCCCTAATCATCTTTGTTGCTCTTCTCTGCACTCTTTCTAGAGTCTCCACATCTTTTTTACATCGTGGCGACCAGAATAAATTCTTGGTTTATGCAACACTAGCATATCTCGGAGTAAGATCCAGCCAATTCTTCCCAGCACGTAGCTGTTTTCTGCGCACAGGGGAAACAATTCAAATATACCATAACTTTCCCCAGCTGGCTGCAATAATATTCTTTGGAAAGGAACAATTGATTTTGCTAAATTCAGATGAAGCCCTTAATTCTCTTCCTTATCATCCAAAACTCATGAACTGAAGCTGATGGAGCTATAAAAAGCATTGGGTTTCCTAAAAGTTCTATTCTTCAGTTTGGGAAGCTTGTTCTGAAATTCTGCAGATCACTTTTTTCCCAACCTCTAAGTCTTGCCTTAGAGGACCCCAGAGAGAGATTAGAATCTTGAAGTTAGTTTTGTTCTTTAGATTTCTTGGATCTAAATTAGTCATTCAGATGTCTCCTAACATGCTACAGCCTGGTTCCTTATTTTCATTGTCTCCTTTTAGCAAAATAAGTAAGGAGGGAGGGAACCCCAGATTTCCCCTAAAAGATCCATTAAATAAGGCAATATATACAACTCTTTAGAAAGCTTCTGCAGTGGATTTTTTTCTACTCCATTTGACAAGACAGTAGAAAGAGACTGGGATATGCTTAAGGGAACAATTCCCAATTAATCTATTATACTGGAACACTGTTTTCATTCTTTTTTTTTTTTTATTATTGCCGTGTGAGTCAGAAAGTGGTTGCCTTTTGTGAGGCTATGTCCCAATGACCTTGGGAGACGGAGGGAAGAGATGCTGCCTAGAGAACAATCAGATAACAGGGAGGGGAGCCCTCAGCTGCACAATGGGCAAAGATTGCTAGAATTCCCCATACTGGCTGGGGAATTATGGGAGTTAAAGTCCCCAAATCTTAAAGAGGCCAAAACTGTACATCGCTATTCTACACACAAGGAATGAGGTTGATGCCTCACTGAATTCTTAGGAGGTAGAACCCCAAGCACCCCCAGGGGTGGGCTTCAAAAATTTTAGCAAGGAGTTCTCTGCCCGGTTGCTGGGTGGGCATGGCCCTGGTGGGTGTGGCCTACTTGGCCTCCTGCACCATGGTGGTGGTGAGAATTTTCACCCTACCCAGGCTCCGGAGGCTTTCCTCAAGCCTCCAGGAGGGCGAAAATGGCCTCTTCTGGGCTCCAGAGGCCCTCTGGAAGCCGGAAATGGGCTTGCTTCCAGACTTCTGGGAGACCCATTTTTCCCCTCCCCAGGCTCCAGACCCTTTCTTTGAGCCTCCAGGAGGGTGAAAATGGCCTCCCCTGGGCTCTGGAGGCCCTCCGGAGGCTGGAAACGTGCCCATTTCTGGACTTATGGAACTTCTGGGAGGCACATTGTTCACCCTCCCAGAGCCTCCACACGGGCCCTGCACTTACCTGGTATCCAAAATGGGCCGCGTGGAGACTCCTGGGAGGGATGGGGTTGGGTGGGTGGGGCCAGCCAGTCCTTGCAACTACCGGTTCAGCGAACCAGATTTAAATTAACATCCGGTTAGCCCGAACCAGTCTGAACCGGCTGAATCCCACCCGTCTTTCGACCAACAAAATGTAATTCAATGCTGATAAACACACTCAGGCAATTAAACCAAATACACAGGTATAGAATAGATGGTACCTGTCTCCACAGTAGTAACTGTGAGAGGGATCTTGGAGTCCTAGCATTTCGTGTTGGAATAGAAGACTACCAAGGTCCCTTCAGGCCCTATTATACAAGAAGAAATGGTTCTTAAAGTAAGACATGCATCCAGCCCAAAGCTTCTCTATGACTTCATTACTAACTTTTGCTTTGCTATTTTGTTATGCCCACGGTGTATTTCCATCTTCTGCCTCCCAAATCAGTGTGAAAACCTCCGGAATGATCCAGAGTTGTGCAATAAATCAGTGGATGGAAATAGCAAAACAACCTTGATATGCAATTTAAAAAGCTTTTAAAAAAAAGATTCGTAACTCCATCACCATGACTTCAGCACATACCAAAGAGTGACTGAAGGAAGCAGAGGAAGCAACGACAAAATATAGATTTGGGTTTCTGGTCCCAGAACTCAATCATCATTTCATAGAAAAGGGGAAACGGAAGCAACCAGAATTCGCACAGAGTGGTATAAATAGTCCTCTGGCAGAGAATTAATTTGCCCAATGTTAAACGGATTGTGACATCAAAAACTCAATTTAATTCTGGGGGCAGGTGTCAATTAAATCCACCACACTCATTACATTTTATGTTATTCTCATGAACTTGTATTGTTTGCATCCATCTCTGACATTTGCGTGATTGTGTATGTAATGCAATTGAGTTATTCACAATAATACGTCAGTGCAATGCGGAAACATTCGATTTAATGGACAATCAGACCATTAAATGGAAATCAGAGTCAAGCAAAAAAATATACCAGTTACCTCTGAGCAACTGCATTAAATTAAGGTCTGTTAAATGGAGGTTATACAGTAACATCAACTTGATCCTCAATCACTAAAAGGCATATCTGTCAAGAAACTAAACCTTACTTCAAATCCTTATTTCAAAGCTCAGCTGTGATTTCATTAGATTGTCTCCGCCAAGTTCTATCCTTTACGTTCTCCATAAATCCGTAGGCACAATTATGCTAACCTACAAATTTTTGGGGGGTAAAGACGGCAAGAAAACAGCCAAACGTAGAGAGCACCAAGGAGACATAATGATTTGTGGATTGGATTTGTAAGAGGGACAAAATGGCTTCTGGCCTTCTTCACTTTTGTCTTCCGCTTCTCTGAATTTGGTGTTAGCTGTTGTGGCCGGCCAGCGGCCAACCGAGCTGGCAGCAGATTCAGACAGTGAGGAGGTTGGGGAGGAACATGGGCCAGTCCTGGAGTCTGGGGAAGTCTCTGATGAGGGCTCTGTGTGGGAGGCAGAGAGGGGGCCAGAGCCATCTGACAGTTATCAGCTGCCTTCAGAGTCAGACATCAGTGAGGCGGATGAACAGCTGGAGCCTGTTCCCAGTGTGCGCATGCACAGAGTTGCCAGATGAAGGGAACAGCTAAAGAACAGGGGCTGACTTGAGAGTAAGGCCACAGGTGGACGATGAATGGCCCCTTGCAGAGAAAATAAAAGAGGAGCGAAAGGGGAGTGGAGTTTGCAGGAGACCATTAGTTCGCTTAATTGGTTGGTGACTCTCCAAGATTCCTTGCTAAGTTTTGCAGATATCGGCCTGCCAGCTTTCCAAGCAAGATAAGGTCTGTGACTATAAATCCTCCCCTGAAAGACTTTGTTGGATGTGAATGAGCAGAATTCACAGCTAATTAATAAAAGGTGTTTTTGTTAGGACCAGGAGTTTGCTTCATGCTCTTGGGAAACCTAGGTCAGAACAGTAGCAGACCAAGACTGTATTAGTTTGTTATGCCTGGAAGACAATGTTTTTTCTGTGTTTCTTTGTTTTCTCTGAATCCTTAGGGGGAACCAGGTCCTCCAGGCCAAGCTGGACCAAAAGGGCCAGGAGGACACCAAGGGACCCCTGGTTCACAAGGATTGACTGTGCAAGGCCCCATTGTAAGTTATTTTCCTTTGAGCTCGAGTTAAAACATTGTAGTTTAGATATGAGCATAGCAAAAACCTTTTGAAAAAAGAAATAGGGTATTTTAAATCTCAGCAAGTTTGGTAATGGAGAAAAGATCTCCTATATAGCCAGTTTAGTCTAGTGGTTGAGGCACCAGGCTAGAAACCAGGAAACTGTGAGTTGTAGTCCTGCCTTAGGCTTTAAAGCGGCTGGGTGTCTTTGGGCCAATTGCCAGGAGAATGTGAGTTCTAGTCTCACCTTAAGCATTAAAATGGGCTGGGTGTCTTTGGGCCAATCGCCAGGAGAATGTGAGTTCTAGTCTCACCTTAAGCATTAAAATGGGCCGGGTGTCTTTGGGCCAATCGCCAGGAGAATGTGAGTTCTAGTCTCACCTTAAGCATTAAAATGGGCCGGGTGTCTTTGGGCCAATCGCCAGGAGAATGTGAGTTCTAGTCTCACCTTAAGCATTAAAATGGGCCGGGTGTCTTTGGGCCAATCGCCAGGAGAATGTGAGTTCTAGTCTCACCTTAAGCATTAAAATGGGCCGGGTGTCTTTGGGCCAATTGCCAGGAGAATGTGAGTTCTAGTCTCACCTTAAGCATTAAAATGGGCCGGGTGTCTTTGGGCCAATCGCCAGGAGAATGTGAGTTCTAGTCTCACCTTAAGCATTAAAATGGGCCGGGTGTCTTTGGGCCAATCGCCAGGAGAATGTGAGTTCTAGTTCTGTTTTAGGCATGAAAACCAACTGGCTGACTTTGGCCCATCATTAGCAGAGTGTGAGTTCTAAGTTCCACCTTAAACATGAAAGCCGACTGATTGGCTTGGGCCAGTCAGTTTCTCTCAGCCTAACCCACCACACAGGGTTGTTGTTTTGGGAAAAATAGGAGGAGGAGGATGTATTACCTATGTTTGCTGCCCTGGCTTGTTTTTATTTTTATAAAAATAATAAAAGGTGGGATATAAATACAGTAATAAATAAAATCATGCTCTGCTAAGCTTCCTTCTTTGTTCCCTTGCTATCTGCTGGGTTCTGAATTTTGCTGGCTTATTTCATAGGTCATGAGCTTTCTGGCTCAAGGAATGTCAGAGAATTGTGCAGCCAAATGAAGTCAGAGACGCTGATGCAAACTTTCGTTTTATATAAATATACTTTATATTTTTATTTAGAGTAAACAAGATAGTCAGGTGTTCTGACCCCCCCTCTCCACGCCTGTGAATAAACCAGAGCACAGGCTTGGCTGTTTGCCATTGTTTAATTACTGAGATAACGAATCCTTTGGCTGAGGGCCCAGACAACTCATGTTCAATAGAGGAACCCAGATAATTCAAATGAAGCAATGCAGATAGCCCAAACAAGGAGACACGGCTAGAATTTACAGATAGATTTTATTAACTACTAATTCGAACGGTTGTTTCCTGCAAATGTCCCCTCCCAACGCCTCACCTATAATCTCTCTTGGGAGGGGCCAATCCACAACCACCTGTGCTTAATCATCTTCTGTGAGCCTGCCTACGGAGTTGCTGCTTCCGTTTCTCAGCCCTTCTCAATCTAGCATCAGGGACTTTGATTCTCCCCATTGCTCCATGCCTCAGGCGCCTCCTGGTGGCCAACCAGCCTCTCTGGTCCCTGCTCTGAGTCTGAACCCTGCACAGGGTCCTCCACATCGTCCAGGGCAGACTCATATGGTTCCTTGCTATCCGAGTCCATCAGCAGCTGAACTGGATCCTGCTGGGCCACAACAGTCAGGCATATCCCTACATCATGAGGTAAATTGTCAGGAAAACAGCACACAGAAGAAAAAGGCGGGAAAAAAGGGAAACTCCTCCTTTATACCCAGCAACCAATCACAATGTAGATTGCCTCATGCAGGCAGTCTGTCACAATTCTCCACAGCCAGCTTGCCCTGGCCAACTCACCATGGCCAACTTTCAATGGCCAACTCGCTGCAAGATAACTCATCACATTCAACTCACCACAGGGCAACAAACTGCGGGACAAGAGTTACACTAACATCCAAGAAACCGTGGAATAGAATCACTAAAGAAAGGATGCAAAAGAAGGGACAGAAGGAAATGTGAATGGCAAAAAGTAAAACGATTTTTATTTATTTGAAATAATTAAATAGAATTGCTAAATTGTCCCGCCGAGAGTTGTCCCACAAGAGTTGGCTGTGGGGAGTTGGCCATGGCGAGTTGGTCATGGTGAGTTGGTTGCAGAAAATTGGGCTGTGGCAAGTTGTCCCACTCCGCATGCAGGCGCCCGCATTCTCCAACCAATCAACTACAAGTGTGTGTTCTGGCCCATTATCCCCTTTACTGTTCCAGCTATTCAATTAAATATCTTAACAAGGAAGAATTAAATGAGATCATTCCTCATCCTGGATGCCCATTGAGCAGTCCAGCGCTGCTCCGGTGACTTATAGCACCTTCATCGTCTCACCCAGCCATTATTGAAGTAATAAAAAGCCTGTCCGCAATAGTATTATTTTGGCATAACGGTATTTGGAGAACTCCAAAGATGCTATAAATTTCTAGTGTGGAAATAGATTGGCTTCAGCCAAAGAAACCCGCATTCCGATTTCAAATTTCTGTGGAGTTGCCCTTAGGCCACATTTTCTGCTTGTGTTTCCAAAACACACTTAACTCCGATGGTTGAATTTTCTGGATTTCAGCCCATCGAACAGCAGGCGATCCAGATTTTGTGGGTTTGTGATAGCACGCTTTATAATGTTATTTTTTTCAAGTTTAAAACTTTTTTAGTCTTAAATTCATTCGGGCTTGAATGTTAATGTTATTGATCTATTGTATAATGCCCAGAGTCCCTCTCATAGAAATGCAAATATAAATAAATAATTAAACCACCAGAAAAAATAAATGTGGTTAAAGCTAAACCATTAGCATGTTGTCTGTAGAGATTTCCGGTCATCCAGATCATGGTTCTCCCAAAGGTTCTTTTTTTCAGGAGGCAACTGGATTTTCTTGTTTTGTTTTTTTCTTTTGAAGACATTTCACTTCTCATCCAAGAAGCTTCTTCAGCTCTGGCTGGATGGTGGGGGAATGGAGGGATTTATATTCCTTGCAGACAGCTGGTCATTTGCATCCTTTTGGAGGGTCATTGAGGCCACTTGGAGGTTTATCTATATCCTCAGGGTCACCCGAATAAGGAACCAGCAGCATTCCCCACTATCTTGTCAGGAACCAGGAACACCACTCAGGTGGCCCTGAGGACACAGGTAAACCTCCAAGTGGCCTCAATGACCCTCTAAAAGGATGCAAATGACCAGCTGTCTGCAAGGAGTATAAATCCTTCCATTCCCCACCATCCTGTCAAAGTTGAAGAAGCTTCTTGGATGAGAAGCTAAACATCTTCAAAAGAAGAAGAAGAAGAAAAAAGTCCAGTTTATTTATTTATTTATTTATTTATTATTAGCGTTTATATACCGCCCCCTCTCCCGAAAGGGACTCGGGGCGGTGTACAGTCCGTACCAAAATACAACAGATTAAAACGTAGAAATAACTATATAAATACATGTATAAGAGGAGGGTAAAATATGCCAAACTGTACAGCTAATAAATAAATCAATACAAAAGTTTTAAATATCAAGTTAAATTTAAAACAATATCCCTCTAAAAACCAGAAGAATGTGTATGCCAGGAGGTAGACGTTAAAGTTATGCCAAACCAGCCAGTCGGAACAGGTGTGTTTTCAGTTTCTGTCGGAAGGAGCGGAGGTCAGTAATGGTTCTAATATCGGGGGGGAGGTCATTCCAGAGGGTTGGGCCCATCACTTTTCAGTTGCCTCCTGAAAAAGGCAGTTTTATTTATTGATATTCTGCCTTTATTATTTTTACAAATAACTGCAGGCGGAGAACATATCCAACAATCTTTCCTCCTCCTATTCCCCCCCCCCTACAACAACAACCCTATGAGGTGAGTTAGATTGAGAGAGGGGGGCTGGTCCAAAGTCTAGGCTAGAGCTCATGCTTTCCAAGTTTCTAGTCACTAGACCATATTGGCTCTCCCGCTGAACTTGGAAATCCTGGTTGAATTCGCCATTCATCTACTGGATGACTTTGGCCCATCCAGCTTCTGCAGGTGATGTTGGTAACAAAAACCAGAAGAGGGATTGCTATGTACACTGTCTGATATTGCTGCGTGGAAAAAGGTAGGAAATTAAATGTGATGATTAAGTGAATGAAAAAGCACTGGCTGAGTCATTGCAAGGGACTATATGTCTCATAAATTTATTGTTTTGTTTTTATTCAAGGGACCCCCTGGTCTTAAGGGCGATAAAGGGGACAGCGGAAGTCCAGGAATACAGGTAATTCTGTTGCACCTTGTTTTTCTAGTAGTTAATGTACCTTTCCTAACTTGGTGCTCGGCAACCATTCGGACTTGAGCATCCATAACTTGCAGCCATATCCCCAAATTCCCATTTGATGGATGCTCAATGTTTCTAAAAAGCACCAGGTTTGTGGAAAGCTAGTCAAATTTTGTCTATTGCGAAATCTGGATCATCAGGTGCTTTCGAACAGTTCTGAAATGCCTTATTGTCTATGGAGATTCTCAGTCATCTAGGTCATGGCTGGCCCAAGGCTGTTTTTTCAAAAGGCAACTGGTTCGCACCGGTACGCTAGAACCTGTTCGTGAAATTTAGCGTACCTTTTGGAACCCGTTCGTCTGGTGGCACAGTACCGGAACGCTCCATCCCTCCCGCCCCCACTCGCTTGCTCGCTCCCCCTGCCCGTCCAGTCACCGCTCGCTCGCCCCGCTCGTCTGCATCATGCTTTTCCCTCCCGCCTCTCACTGATTGGCAGGCTCACCAATCGCCCCGCCTCTGAGAGGCAGTGGTGGGGGCGGCTTTCTCGCACGCCTTCTTTCTTTCTCCGAAGGTGTGCGAGAAAGCCCCCCTCCCATTGCCCGAATGTGTGAAGGAAGGAAGCTGCAGGCTCCTTGCCTTGGCTACGCGATCTGCTTTCGTTCTCTGTCTGCCTACTTTAATCGTTTGGGCAGCAGAGAACGAAAGGAGGTCGCATAGCTGAGGGCAAATGAGCCTGCAGCCCCCTTCATTCCTTCCTTTCCTCAGTGCCCACCAAAGTGCTGCCCCCGCTTGGCTTCCCTCGCTGCCGCCATGCCCCCTCTGTTTGCCCGGCCTCCGCCTGAGTGATAGTGAGCGATAGCGGCACGGGGTGGCTGGCGGCAGCAGCTACTGCTCCTGGGCTAGCTGTGGATTGCGCTGCTCGACAGGCAGTGCCCCGACTCCCCAGCTGCCACCACCACCACTGCACCACCTCAGCAGCAGCACCTCTCACCCGCAGAACCAAGGTGGGGAAGAAGATTGAGAGATGTGGAACCACAGACTCCCCCCTTTCCCCCGCCCCACAGCTCGCCTCCTTGGGTGGGACCAGGGAGCGCGCAGGCTGAGTGGAGTTTGCGACCAACTTTAAAGTGAATGGGGCTGTTTGTGACTAAATGGGACAGAGAACATAGAGGGATGCAAGGGAACATGGAGGTAATCTAGTCCAACCCCTTCCCAAGGCAGGAGTCCTTCCTTCTCTTTGAGGGAAATGGTGTGTGTGTGTGTGTGTGTGTGTGTGTGTGTGTGTGTGTGAGAGAGAGAGAGAGAGAGAGAGAGAGAGAGAGAGAGAGAGAGAAAGAATGAGAAAGAGAAAGAAAAAAAGAAAGTTGGAGAGGGAGAAATAAGAAAGAAGGAAGGAAGGAAGGGAAAGAAAAAAATAAGTGGGGGAGAGAGACACAAGAAGGAAAGAAGGAAGGAAGGAAGAGAAAGAAAGAAAATAAGTGGGGGAGAGAGACACGAGGAGGAAGGAAGGAAGGAAGGAAGGAAGGAAGGAAGGAAGGAAGGAAGGAAGGAAGGAAGGAAGGAAGGGAACTTATGATCACAATTGAGCCCAAAATTTTGATTGCTAAGCAAGAGCGTTGTTAAGTGAGTTTCACCACATTTTCCAGTTTGGCCACGCCCACCCAGTCACATGACTGCCAAGCCACTCCCACCCGGTCACATGATCGCCAAGCCACTCCCACAAAACAGGCCACACCTACAGAATAGGTTCTAAAAAAAATTGAAACCCCCCACTGGTTCTGACTGAATGGCAGAGGATGGAAGGATTTATATTCCTTGCTGTCATCTGGTCATTAGCATTCTCTCTGAAAGTCGTTGAGACCACATTATGGACAGAGAGGACCTCTGGCTTGAAAGAGGGGTCAAAGAGGCCATCTATGTCAAAATTGAATAGCCCTAACTCAACAGAGGGGGGGGGGATATGACATCATCTATCTCCAGTCTACAACATGCTCCTTTCTGCAGTTCCCAGAAGGCTCCACAACCATTTGCACTACTCAGGTGACCCTGAGGGCACAGATAAACCTCCAAGTGGCCTCAACAACTCTCAGATGATTGGAAGAGATATAATCCTTCCACCATTCAGTCAGAACTGAAGAAGCTTCTTAAATGAGAAGTGAAACATCTTCAAGGAAAAACAAAGTCCAGTTGCCTTATCACCTTTGGGACATCTGAAATGTCTGTCAGCCCTGGAAGCCATCTTTTACATAAGGCCTTCAGGCCTGCCACATTTTCTACTGTGGGAAATTGGGAGGGGGGATTATATGGAGTATGGGAGATAAATAGTCTAAATAACATTCCTTTCTCAGAGAGTCAAGGACATCTTGCCCTGCAGCTGCGATGGGGTGACTGGGCGGCATCTCCAGTTTTGGACAGTGCATTGATTGGACCATGTGATGGACATGTGGGTGCTGGGCAGGGATTTGAATTTTAACTTGCGTGGGGAAAACCTGGAGACTTTCAGATTTGGGTTTTCCGAGATGTTCCAATATGACATCTATATATATAAAAACAAAATACCACTCACGCATCATCACAAAATCTCCAGAACCGTAAAGCCTACAAACTTGAAATTTGGCACGTATGTTCCTCTTAGCTTCTAGGTGCTCACTTAGAAAGGATTTTTTGAAACGACCATCAGAGCATTAGTATTTATTATATTATTATTAACCCGCTCTGATGCTAAGGAACTTAGAGATTCTACTCCCCCACCCCACCTGAAAAGAACTCTGTTCCAACTGCCACTTGGGCACAGCCAGCGCGCGACTCAGCCGGCCTGCAGGCTGGGATGAGGATCAATGGGGCCAGCCTGAGGGAGAGAAGGGGGATAGGAGAGAAGAAGAGAGGCTTCTGTGGGTCAAGCCTGAGGGAGAGAAGTGGAGAGGAAAGGCCGATCATAACTACTCATTAATGTTCAAGCTTTAACTGTCAATTTATCCAGCCCGATCACATAGTTCCGTAGCGAAACACGGATATCCAACTGACTAGTCTCTAATAAAATGGAACTTTGAGGAAACTCAAGCCTCAGAGTCTTCTTTCGTTAGGGGTGTTTCTTGGGACTCTGACAGTAACCCGAATCTGACAATGTCTTTTTATCTTATCTGGGAATTTCTTATGGGTGATTTCGTAAATGTTATATACGGAGCCCTTTGAAGGTTTTCTGAGCTTGAGCCTGCAGATGTTACATTGCCCAACTAGCTAACATTATCCGAGTTGGCTTACAAAAATGTCTGCAAGTAAACGCCCATGCTCAGAGAGCACCAAGGATTTCACAGTTCAACCCTGAGCTACATATTTTCTCTTCTGTTGAAATCATTTATTCTGTCAACGCCAACAGGCCTTGGCAAACATGAATGATTAGAGATTTCTTTTCCCCCTCTTACATTTGTAAAAAATCGAATAAAACCACCAACAAAAAAACAAAACAGAGACAGAATAGATGTACGTACATGAAATAAACTTCCCTCAAGTGGAAAGGTTGAAATGAAAACATCATAGTTATAAAAACATGTTGTTGGTTTTTTTAACAAAAAGCAAAGCAGACAAATAAAGACTTTAAAAAGCATTCTGGAAAACTCCCCTCCTTTTCTCTGCATCCCCCTCCCCCCCCCCGCTGATTGCTACTTAAATATGTTTGTTCTGTACTTAACATCTGTGACTTCAGGTAGTTCTTATGACCACAGCTGAGGCCGAAAATGTCTGTTGCTAAGCGAGACAATTGTTAAGTGAGGTTTGCACCATTTTACAATCTTTCTTGCAACTGTTGTCAAGAGAAACACTGCAGCTATTCAGTTAGGGTCACGGTTGTTAGGTGAATCTGACTTCTCCATCGATTTTGCTTGCCAAAAGGTCGCAAAAGGTGATCGCATGACTCCAGGACACTACAAAGGTCATAAATACGAATCAGTTACCAAGAGTCTGAATTTTGATCATGCAACTATAGGGATGCTGCAGTGATTGTAAGTGTGAAAAAGGGTCATGAGTCACTTTTTTCAGTGCTGTTGTAACTTCAAATGGTCACTAAATGAACTGTTGTAAGTCGAGGACTACCTGTACTGCGTATTTCTATTTGGATTATTTTTGATGATTTATTTGTTTTTAAACAGTTTCTCTCTGTCTATCTGTCTGTCTCTCTTCTTCTGCCTGCCTGCCTGTCTGTCTCTGTCTGTCTGTCTCTCTGTCTCTATCATATTTCTCTCTCCGTCTCTCTATCATCTCTCTCTCTCTGTTCTGCCTGTCTGTCTGTCTCTGTCTCTCTCTTTGCCAAAACCAATTTTCTAGGCATCTTAGCTTGCCTTGCTGTGTAATATATAACCGGACATTTCTTTGGAAGTCTAATCACAGCAACAGGATTATGGAGATTTTTCAGTTGAATGAAGCTTTAAAATAAAGCTAGCGATGTTATCCCCAAGGAACTGAATTTAACAACTCAATTTTTCCCACTTCTGAGATGTTCTCCTGAATTAAAAAAAAGATCAAACATATTGTTGAAAGAAATGTCCTTTTGGGTTCAGTTCCAAGTGGGGAAAAAGACACTGGAGACATGGAGGTTGCTGGGAAAGATGGTTTTAATGGTGGACAGGACCACAGGGCTTGAGTCCTGAACAGAAAAGGTGATCACATGCTTCAATGTTGGTGGAGAAGAAGAGAAGGAAAGACTGAGATGCTGAGTCCCTGGTTTTATGCCCTCTCTGGCCTTTGATCTTGAGCTTGTCTTCTAATTGGTTGTCAGACTCCCATGGGGGTCATGCAGGGGCAACTGTCTAGGCTGCGTTTTGAATCCAGGTTTGGTTGAGTTCTCAGATGCCATGTGGGGAGTTGGGTAAAGGGCCAATATTATCATGCCTTAATCCCATCCCCCTGGAGCTGAAGGGAGAACTCTTTATTATGAAAAGGGACTGGCTTGGCCTTCTTAATGGCCCATTGACAAAATGGGTGGAGGAAGGAAGCTGCAAGGAGCTACTTTGTCTTTTTAAAACATGTTTCTTCCTTTTCACACCCAGGGAAATATAATATTCTGCCTTTTCAATATTTCCTGGGATATTTCATTTTTCTAGGAGAGGGATGGGCTTTAACTTCCTACAGTATATTACAGGGCCTTTATTTGGAGAAAGGGGAAAACAAGCAAACGTTGTGTTGTTTTTAGAAGACGGGGCCATTCTTGAAATTAAACTCCCTGTAGGGAAGACGGAGGTTTTATTTTGATTTTGCATTTGAATGTTGAATTTTTCTGGTTCCCGTTTCCTAAACTTACATATGAACCCAAATGTTGATACAGGCAGTCGACTCACAACTTTGTTTAGTGCCTGTTGGAAATTACAAAAAAAAAACCAAAACCTAAAAAAAAACCTGATTTATGACCATTTTTCACACTTACAACTTTGCAGCTTCCCCAAATCATGTGATCAAAATTCAGACACTTGGCAACTGACTCATAGATACGACGGTTGTAGTGTCCTGGCATCACGTGATCATCTTTTGCGACCTTCTGATGAGCAAAGTCAATGGGGGAGTCGGGTTCACTTAACAGCCATGGGATTCACTTAACAACCATGGTGACTTGCTTTACAATCTTCGTAAAAACTATCGTAAAATCGAATCTGGTGACATGGTGCCTCCGCGTCTGACCGCAATGACATTGAACTGAAATTCCTGGCTCCTTTATGGTATTAAGTTGAGGACATGATTTCGCAGGTTTTGGGAGATGGTGTGTAATTGAGACAAGGCAATAATAGGTAAGGATCATGTCTACGCAGAAAAACTCAAATACAGTCGGTATTAATCAGGGGTGGATTGCTGCTGGCGTTACTGCCGCTTTGCTTCACTCATGTGCGCGCCTGCCGCACGTTGCTTCTGCATGCGCAGTGTAAATTGTTCTGCGCATGCACAGAACATTATAAAATGACTACAAAACATGCTGGCAATGGCATGGCTGACCAGGGAACCAGTTTGGGGGTGTGGCCAGCCTGCTGTCCCTACCGGTTCAGCGACCTAGTCCCAATTTCCACTATCGGTTCGCCCTAATCTGGTATAAATACAAATACTTAAGATGACGACTGAGCCCAAAATTTCCATGGCTAAGCAAGACAATTGTTAAATGAGTTTTGCCCCATTTTGTGATCTTTTTGCCACAATTGTTAAGTGAATATCTGCAGTTGTTAAGTGGATCATATGGCCGTTAAATGAATCTGGCCTCCCACAGGAACTTTGCTTGTCGGAAGCTGGCTCGGAAGATTATAAATGGTGACATCGTGGCAATGCAGGACAATGCAGCTGTCATAAAAAGATGCCAGTTGCGAAGCAGCCAAATTTGGAGCACGTGCCATGGGGATGTTGCAAAAATTGTAATTTTGAAAACTGGTCATAAGTCACTTTTTTCAGTGCCGTTGTAAGTCTGAACAGTCACTAAACGAATGATTGCAAGTAGCGGTGGGTTTCACATTTTGTTACCACTGGTTCACCGCAAGTGCGCCCGCTCACTTCGCTTCCCAGGCACACACACCCCTTCTGCCCATGCGCCCGGCCTTCTGTGCATATGCTTTGCTCGCATGAACGCATTCTACCCATGCGCCCGTGATTTCCACTACTGGTTTGGGCGAACCATTCCAAACCGACTGAATCCTGCCTCCGGTTGTAAATTGAGGACGACTTACAAAATCATCTACAACAGGGATAGGGCAACTTTAACGCGTCCATGATTGAAACAATTAAAACAGCAAAACAACTAGAGAATGTTGCATTTGCATTCTTTGGTTGTCCCTGGAAGGCAAATTCTGAGCTACTTCCCAACAAAACAGTTTTGCAATGGAACCAATGACTCAGAGAGGGGATAGGCCGTCCTTCACTAAATGCTTTAGAGAAGACGCTGGTACTGAAGCCATCAGCCATCTGCCTGTGATGCTTTAATTAAGGCATCTACTCCGAATAGGTGCTGGGCTTCCTGACCTGTGTCCCTTCCAGCATTTAATTCTGTGATTCTATCTCATAGCCACCCACAGATTGAAAGAGACTTTGCCTGCAGGCTGAAAAAAACCCATTCTTATTCAACCTGACACTCTCAAGAAGTCTCTCTTCTATTCTGTAACCAAACTTGTTTAGATACATAGATGAGTATGAGTTAGACCAGTGACGGCGAACCTACGGCACGCGTGCCACAAGTGGCACGAGGAGCCATTTAGCGCTGCCCTGTCAGCTGGCCAGCGCACATGCGCGCGGTGGCCAGCTGAGTTCACCTTTTTAAAAGCTATTTTTCGCCTTCCCCAGGCTCCAGAGGCTTTATAGGAGCCTGGGGAGGGCGAAAAGAGCCCCCCCTGCCCCCCCCCGGAGGCTTCAGGAACCATCCCTGAAGCCTTCGGTACGCTTAAAACCACCCTCTGAGCAAACCGGAAGTGACTTCCGGGTTGCTCGGAGGGTGGTTTTAAGCGTTCCGAAGGCTTCAGGGAAGCCTCGGACGGTCCCTGATGCCTTTGGAACGCTTAAAATGACCCTCCAAGCAAACCGGAAGTGCTCGGAGGGTCGTTTTAAGCGCTCCGAAGGCTTCAGGGAAGCCTCGGACGGTCCCTGATGCCTTCGGAACGCTTAAAACGACCCTCCAAGCAAACCGGAAGCCTTCGGACGGGCCTCCGGGGGGGTGGCCTTCAGACGGTCCCTGAAGCCTTCCGGTTTGCTCGGAGGGTCGTTTTAAGCGCTCCGAAGGCTTCAGGGAAGCCTCCGGAAGGTCCCTGAAGCCTCCGGAAGGCCTCCGGGGGGGGTGGGGGAGGCTCTTTTCGCCCTCCCCAGGCTCCTATAAAGCCCCTGGAGCCTGGGGAGGGCGAAAAAAACATGTAAAATGGGGGGGGTCGCGCGTTGTGCGTGCATGCGCATTGGGGGGTCGCGCGTTGCATTATGGGTGTGGCACGTCCGCACATGACCCCCCTGCGCTCCCCCCACTTGTGGCACGTGAGCCAAAAAAGGTTCGCCATCACTGAGTTAGACTCTCTAAAATATATCATGTGCTTTTCTGTGTGTCTTATGTCTCTTTGTGTGTATGTTTGTGAGTGTGGTATGGTGTGGTGTGCTGGTATGCTGGGTTTATTCCTCCTGAATTGGGGAAGAGAGTAAAATAAAATAAACATTTTATTTATCAAAGCAAATATCAGTTACAAGCTGGATACCCATGCTTCGCGACGAAACTATGTGATCAGGCTATGCGGGAGAAATTTGGTTCACAATCCATCGGCTCAGTGGTGGTCGGTGATTGGAACACATAAGGGAATATCGATCCCACCGCCTAAGTCTGGACGCAATTCCATAGGTGGAAGGCGTAGACATTTGGGTGAGGTACCGAAGTTTAGTACTGTAAGGAGCGCCAAACTGCTCCTGAGTGAAGGAGTGGAACATCTGCCAATTTGAACTGAGGCAACGGAATGTGAGGCAACTGGCTGTTGGAACAGAGTTCTTTTCAGGTGGGGAGGGGGAGTAGAACTTCTTAGCATCAGAGAGTATGAATTACTGTATAAGAAATATTAATGATCTGATGGCCATTTCAAAAAAATCCTTTCTTAGCAAGCAGCTAGACACCAAGAGGAACATACGTGCCAAATTTCAAGTTTGAAGGCTTTATGTTCTGGACATTTCGTGATGAGTGAGTGGTATTTGGCTTTTATATATATAGATTTGCTTTGATAAATAAAAACCTACTTATAAGATTTGGGCTCAATAAGTTAGTCTTTGACATAACCTTTTTTTTTTAGTGACCAACATTACAACAGCACAGGAGAAAAAAGTGATTTATGACCAGTTTTCACACTTATGATCATTGCAGCAACCCCATAGTCACATTATCACAATTCAGACCCTTGGCAACTGGCATGTATTTACGACAGTTGCAGTGTTAGATTCACTTAAAAACTGTGTATCTAACTTAACAACTGCAGTGATTCACTTAGCAATGGTAGCAAGATAGCATCTAACATGGGGCAAAATTCACATAATAATTGCCTTGTTTAGCAATGGAAATTTGTGGGTTCAGGTGTGTTCATGTCGAGGACTACTTCAGTGGGGGGATTAATTTATTTTTTACTACTGGTTCTGTGGCCGTGACTTGGTGAGTGTGGCATGGCTTGGTGGGTGTGGCTTGGTGGGTGTGGCAGGGGAAGGATACTGTAAAATCCCCATTCCCTCCCCATTCCAGGGGAAGGATGCTGCAAAATCCTCATTTCCTCCCAACTCCAGGGGAAGGATACTGCAAAATCCCCATTTCCTTCCAACTCCAGGGGAAGGATACTGCAAAATCCCCATTCCAGGGGAAGGATACTGCAAAATCCTCATTTCCTCCCAACTCCAGGGGAAGGATACTGCAAAATCCCCATTTCCTTCCAACTCCAGGGGAAGGATGCTGCAAACTCCCCATTCCCTCCCCATTCCAGGGGAAGGATATTGCAAACTCCCCATTCCCTCCCCTTTCCAGGGGAAGGATACTGCAAAATCCTCATTTCCTCCCAACTCAGGGGAAGGATACTGCAAAATCCCCATTCCCTCCCCATTCCAGGGGAAGGATACTGCAAAATCCCACTTTCCTCCCAACTCCAGGGGAAGGATACTGCAAAATCCCCATTTCCTTCCAACTCCAGGGGAAGAATACTGCAAAATCCCCATTCCAGGGGAAGGATACTGCAAAATCCCCATTTCCTCCCAACTCCAGGGGAAGGATACTGCAAAATCCCCATTTCCTCCTGATCAGCTGGGACTCGGGAGGAAGAGAGTAGATGGAGCGGGGCCAGTCAAAGATGGTATTTGCTGGTTCTCTGAACTACTCAAAATTTCCGCTATCAGTTCTCCAGAACTGGTCATAACCTGCTGAATACCACCTCTGGACTACCTGTAACCAAGAAGTTATCATTGCTTTGCCTTGGAATATACCTTCTAAATCAGACTTGTGTTTGTCTACAGGGTCTGATGGGTCCCCAGGGAGCGACAGGTAAAGATGGCTCTCAAGGATCAAAGGTAAAACTTATTTCCTTCAAGTTGGCTCAACCTCCATACCTTCACAGTTATGCTGTATCCATGTAGTTTTGGTGCCTAAACATGATTTGTTGATGCCTTTTTCTGGGATAGTTTTTCAGCTCCTTTGCCTACGGTCTAGTGATCTCCCACCCATGTCCACAGAATAGCAGAATAACAGAGTTGGAAGGGACCTTGGAGCTCTTCTAGTCTGACCCCCTGCTCAAGCAGGAGATGCTATATAACATTTCATACAAATGGTTATCCAATCTCTTCTTTTAAAACCCCAGTAATAGAGCACCCAAAACTTCTGGAGGCAAGTCGTTCCACTAATTAATTGTTTTCACTCTCAGGAAATTCTTCCTTAATTCCAGGTTGCTTCTCTCCTTGCTAAATTTCCATCCATTGCTTCTTGTCCTGCCCTCAGGTGCTTTGGAGAATAGGTTGACCCTCCTCCTCTTTGTGCCAGCCCCTCATATACTGGAATACTACTATCCTGTCACTCCTAGTTCTTTTTTTCCCGTTAAACAGCTTCTTACTGATCCTACTACACATGTAAGGTCAATCAGGTGATATTACCTGCTGAGATGAACTAGATTAAAATCCCTCTAATCATGCAGTCTAATGCTGGGTGAGGCCAAAGAGAGAACACTTTGATCCTGCAAAGGAATCAGGTGTCATATCCAGAAAGCATCTAATTATTAAATTAGCTCTACTGCTCCTCCTATTAATTCAAGCTGCCACAAGCTGCTACCCTGATTGTGAGGCTACAATTGAAACTACAGCTCCCAGAATCCCCTGCCACCTGCAATGCCATGTGGGAAAGATCTTGGGAGACAGGCTAGGACAGTGATGGTGAAACCTTTCGGCACCAAGTGTCCAAACCGGAAGGCACATGCACCGGAAACCCAAAGAACAGCTGGCTGGCATGTGCATGCCTGTTTTTTGGCCATTTTCCGGCCATTTTTGGGTTGTTGTAGGGTTGTTTTGGGATCGTTTTTCGGGCCATTTTTGGGTTGTTTTGGGGTCATTTCCTGGGCCATTTTTGGGTTGTTTTTGGGTTGTTTTGGGGTCAATTTCTGGGTCATTTTCAGGCCATTTTTGGATTGTTTTAGGGTTGTTTTGGGGTCATTTCCTGGGACATTTTGGGGTTGTTTTGGGTTGTTTGGGGGTTGATTTCTGGGCCGTTTTCTGGACCATTTCCTGGACCGTTTTCTGGCCATTTTTGGGTTGTTTTGTGGTCATTTTCTGGACCATTTTCCAGGCCGTTTTCTGGGCCATTTTTCAGGTCATTTTCCAGCCACCTTTAGGCTGTTTTCTGGGCCATTTTCAGGTCATTTTCCGGCCCATTTTCCGGCTGTTTTCAGGCCATTTTTCATGCGTGCCAGAAACCAGAAGAGCAGCTGACGACGGTGGCATGTATGCCCATAGAGAGGGCTCCGTGCGCCACCTCTGTCACGCGTGCCATAGGTTCGCCATCACGAGGCTAGGAGGCATTGCCTATGGTTAGATAAGAGAGGGCCTAGCCCTCAGCTGCAGAATAGGAGGAGAAATACGTATTCACATAGCTTTACAATAAAGTAGAATTAGTTTATATGGTTATGTTTCCTGTCTGCTCTACTTAATAAGGCTTGATGATGAAGCTTTCCATTCAGCCATGTCCAACTTGTGGCGATTCTACAGTATGGACCAGGCCTCTCCACATCTTCCGATCTTCTCTGAGTTGTTCTGTGCTCTAGATGGTGTCAGCTTTGATGATGTCCAGCCACCATGTTCTTTGGTGGCCTGGTTTCCTTTTACCGCTAACTCTAGTGACACGCCTGGTGTTACCCGCTCCAGTTCTTGCTCGTTTAATACTAGATGGCTGATCTTTTTGTCGTCACATGCCAAAAGCGTGTTCACATGCGCACAATGCAATGCATGTGTGACTCCCCCGTGCACCCCACACACATGCGCCCCACCCCCACACACATGCGTGTGTGACTCCCCATACGCTTCCCGCCCCGCCGTGCATGCGCCCCGCCCCCCCCTCGCCCATTTTTGGTTTCTAGGTTGGTGCAGGAGGCTTTCCAGGCCTCCTGCATCAATCTGGAAGCCAAAATGGGACACAGGGGCGCTGCGTGAAGCCCAAAATGCAATGTGAGTGCTCCCCCCCATGCATGTGCCATGCCCCCCTCACATGTGTATGTACATCTCCTGTATGCCCCCCACAGATGCATGGTAGAGACCCAAAGGCCAGCTGGCTGGTGGAAGGTGCGCACACATGCGTGGTGGAGCTGGTCTGGGGTCATGGGTGGCATGTCCGCAGAGCATGCCCACCCATGCCACAGGTTCACCATCACGGTACTAGACCAACAATCAAGCAGTGAACAATGTCCCAACCAAGGAACTACCAACTCAGACAACCAATCAAACAACAAACAACACCCTAGTTAAGGAACCACCAAGAACACTCCCACCAGCACCAACAGGGCAAGCCGCTGGCAGAGGGCAAACCCCACTCCCTTCTAGCCCTGATCAAGTTACCTAGCTTGGTCATGAAACGTTTGCAAAGAAACAATCAAGCTCAGAGAGCCCACAATTCAACCCTGGGCTACAAGTATTCTCTTCTATGAATTAATGTGCTTCACAGGGTGTTCGAGGACTCGAAGGAGCAGCTGGACCACCAGGGCCGCCAGGACCACGGGTGAGCAATTTCAGTCAAGTGGAAAACAATGTCCACTCCGGAATGAACAAGCCCATTCCAAAAAGCTGCTACCAGCAGAGCTCCCTTGGGTTAGGAAGAACGGGCAAGCCAGCATCGCATTCTGTATGCTTTCCTCACCCTTCGGCAAGAGGGTTATTCGCTTCCGGTAGCTGCTCGGCAAGGAGGGGGCAAAGCCAGCTGGTGCTCAACTTTGAGATCTTTCAAAAAACCTGGGTTGGGTATCTAAAAGTTTTTGGAACACCTCTTGGATTATCAACGCATTTTCTTCCTCCTGACATCAGCAAAATCTTCTTGTTGTTTCCCTTCAAACCGAGGGAGAGAAATGTAAAAAAGATGAGAAGTAGAAGGGAAAGCAGAGGAGAAAAGGGATAAGGAATCACTACAATGTGGGGGTGGGCATTGGGTTCGAGCGATCCTCTAGCTGGGATTCTGCCCAGTTCAGCAAACACCCAAATGCTACCCCTGGCTGGCCACGCCCACCCCCTCTCTTCCCCACCCCTCCCTGGCCCTCCTAGGAGTCTCCACGTGGCCTGTTCATCATGCCAGGTAAGAGCAGGACCTGCACGGAGGCTCGGGAAGGGGGCGAAATGGGCCTATAGAAGGTTCTGGAAGTCCAGAAATGGGCCTGTTTCAAGCCTCCAGAGGGCCTCTGGAGCCCGGGGTAAGCAGTTTTCACTCTCCCAGAGGCTCAAGAAAAGCCTCCGGAGCCTGGGGAGGGCGAAAACTCCCCCCCCCCCCATGGTGCAGGAGTCCAAGTAGGCCACGCCCACCCAGCAACTGGGCAGAGAACGCCTTGCTAAAAAATTTCAATCCCACCCCTGGAGTTAGGGGGCAGAGCTGAAAAACACCTCCCCCCCCTTGTCGTGGTGCAGGAGGCTGACTAGACCATGCCCACCATGCCAAGACCCACCCAGCAATGGGGCAAAGAACCTGTTGCTGCAATTTTTGAAGCCCACCACTGCTACTCTGATAGGTTATCATGCACAAGAGCCATTTTAGTGTAACAGTGAAGAGATTAGGCTAGAAAATGGGAGACTGTGAGTTCTAGTTCCATGTGAGGTATGAAAGCTGGCTGGGTGATCTTGGACCAATCACTAGGAGATTGTATAGTAGTACCCCAGATACTCATTTTTAACTGGTTCCAAGAGGTGCGATGAGTACTAAAAATGATGAGTACCAAACAAATTTTTCCCATAAGGAATAATGTAGTGAGTCACAAGGTAGATAAGACCTCCAAGTTCTAGCTTAGGCATTGAGTACCAAACAAACAATGAGTACAAAATTTTCAGATCAAAATGCGTTGAGTTTTCAATGAGTTTTAAAGCCGTTGAATACTAAGGTCCTATAGTAAGTTCTAGTCTGGCCTTCGGCATGAAAGCTGGTTGGGTGACTTTGGGCCAATCACCAGGAGACTTTGAGTTCTAGTCCCACCTTAGCATGAAAGCTGATTGGGTGATTTTGGGCCAATCACCAGGAGACTGTGAGTTCTAGTCCCGCCTTAAGCACGAAAGTCGGCTGGGTGACTTTGGGCCAATCACCAGGAGATGCTGTGTTCTAATCCCGCCTTAGACAGGAAACAACTGGGTGATCTTGGGCCAGTCACTCTATTAGCTCTAGGAAGAAGGGAATGGCTAGCCACTTAAAAAAAAAAACACCCTTTGCTGTGAAAATGGCAGGAAATTTCCATGTGGCCGCTAGGAATCAAAATTGACACTAAGACACCAATTTTCTTTTTAAAAAAAGAAGTAATAATCCATATGGAAGAGAAAATTTAAGCACCCCTACACAATGAAGCTATTGGAAAGGGACTATGGAAGATTACCCAACGCATCATTAAAAGAAATCCCCTTACAGTCTACTGTTCTATCCCCTAAATTATGATATTAATAAGAAATGAGGGAAACATAACTCATGTACAATGTACTCTTTTAATATTCTTTCCCAGCTAGGAAATAAATCTGAGTGCGTAATTTCCCCCTTCCTGCTTTTTGCAAGCTAATTCTGCTACATTCCCTTGAAGCTCAAGGAGTTGATCACGTCCACCCTGTTGCATTTCTAGCCATTTATCTCTCTTCTTTCTGCCCTCAGGGATTCCAAGGCTTAGAAGGGGTCCAGGGTAACCCTGGAGACAGAGGCTCCCCAGGAGAAGTTGGACCTACGGTAAGGCTGCGCCCCACCTCACTGTTACTCACTGCAGTTAAGAATATTCAGATATAGTTAGGTACATTGTTAGGTATAGTTCCAGATTCTACTGTTATAGAGACTAACTTGATTTTGAACCTAACGACGGCTGCAAGATTGTTGGTGGCGCAATATTGGAAGAAGGAAGAGTTGCCTACTATACAAGAATGGATGTTAAAAGTAGTAAACCTAGCCGAGATGGCCAAAATATCAGCGTATTTGAAGGACCACTCGGATGAGAAATACAAGCTGGACTGGAAAAAATGGATTGATTATATTCAAAAGAAATACCAGACTAAAAAGCTTCAATTAGCTTATGAATGAAGGCATAAGTAATATTACAAATTATTCAAAGTTAGCTGGAGAAAGGGGGAGTTAAAGCATAAGAATGGTTGAATGTTAAAACTAGTTAGCTTATGTTAGCATATGATTGTTAAATGATTATACCCTGAACTTTGCTCTGGGAGGTCGGGGGGAGGGAGGGAAGGGAGAAAACAATTGTAAAACTTATTAAAACTTTAATAATAATAATAAAAAAGAATATTCAAGACCCGTTCATTTGATTTCACAGTCACAGATAGCTATAACAGAATATTATAATATAATAACAAAGCTGGAAGGGACCTTGGAGGTCTTCTAGTCCAACCCCCTGATTAAGCAGGAGATCTTATATACATTCCAGATAAGTGCTTGTGCAATCTCTTCTTAAAAACCTCCAGTGAGGAAGCACTCACAACTTCTGGAGGCAACCTGTTCCACTAGTTAATTGTTCTAACTGTCAGGAAATGTTTCCTTATTTCTCAGTTGCTTGTCTCCTTGATTAGTTTCCATCCATTGTTTCTTGTTCTGCCTTCAGGTACTTTAAAGAATAGGTTGATACCCTCTTTTCTGTGACAGCCCCTCAAATATTGTAACACTGCCATCAGGTTAAACCTAGTTCTTCTTTTCATTAAACTAGTTGTTGTTAGTTGCAAAGTCATGTCTGACCCATCGGGACCCCATGGACAACGTTCCTCCAGGCCTTCCTCTCCTCTACCATCCTCTGGAGTTCATTTAAACTCACACCGACTGCCTCGGGGACTCCATCCAGCCACCTCCTTCTCTGCCGTCCCCTTCTTCTTTTGCCTTCCATCTTTCCCAGCATGAGGCTCTTTTCCAGTCCGTCCTTCCTTCTCATTAGGTGGCCAAAGTATTTGAGTTTTCTCTTCAGGATCTAGCATCTTCTAAAGAGCAGTCAGGGTTGATCTCCTGTAGGACTCACTGACCAGTTGGATCGCCTTGAAGTCCAAGGGACTCGCAGGAGTCTTCTCCAGCACCAGAATTCAAAGGCCTCCATTCTTTGGTGCTCAGCCTTCCTTATGGTCCAACTTTCACAGCCATCCATTACAACTGGGGAAACCCAATTCATTAAACTAGACATACCCAATTCCTGCAACTGTTTGTCATATGTTTTAGCCTCCAGTTCCCTAATTGTTAGATAGGGTAATGGATAGGCACACACAGGCTTAGCGGTAACAACAGCTCTTTATTAAGTACAACAAGTGAGAACAATCCAGCGAAGGTTGAGTCTGACAGCAGCCCTTTTAAAAATAGGGAGCTGTCAGACCCTTCGACCAAAAAGATTAAACCTCTGTTCCCAACCGAACAGAGGACCTTGGTGGAAACCACTGTAGTTAGAACAAGTATCTAACACTAATCATGTTTATTGCTCTTCTCTACACGCTTTCTAGAGCCTCAATATTTTTTTTTAATATTGTGCTGACCAAAACTGGATGTACTATTCCAGGTGTAGTCTTACCACATTTCCAAGCACCACAATCTCTTCCAAGGCTCCATAAATGGGTGCTTTGTAAGTCCAAGTCATACAAGAACTGCAAATGACTCTGGTCTGTAAAGTCATTTTTTTGAAGTGGTAAGATTTCCGTAATTATTATTTCACATCTTGATTACTCTGGGTAATGCTAATCCTCGACTTATGACTACAATTGAGCCCCAAATTTATCCTCCTCTCCGCAAACACTCCTTCCTCCTAGCACTGATGATGTTACCTAGTTTGGTTAATGAAACATCCGCAAGAAAACAACCAAGCTAAGTACTCCACAGTCTCCTCCTCCTCCTCCTTCACTTGCTCCTCTGCACAACACCCCATTCACTTCTAATGCTGATGAGGTTACCTAGTTGGGTAATGAAACATCTGCAAGAAAAACAACCAAGGTCAGAGAGCACCAAGGACCCATCATTTCAGCCCTGATCTACTAATATTCTTCTTTATTGGTATCATAACATTTTGTTGAGACTCATTGTTGCTTGGAGAATGAATGCATGTACAAATGTAGAACTGCAGAGGGATTTCCGAGAAGAAGTGAATTGACAGTGGAGGGGAGAGATCCAGCCATTTATTATGTTGGTACCCTATTTTTACTCAAATACAGAATTCAGTGGGGCATTCCCAGGGGGTTCTCCTTAAAAACGCCCTTAGCAATTCATGGTTCCCCCACCCCCTCTCTCCAAAGCAGCTATGAACAGGCATGGTACTATATAAGGACATTTTTTACCCAGCGTTTTTATACCTGGGGATATTGCCTGTTATCTATAGGAAAACGTTTTTCCTCCAGAGAAGAAGCAAACCTGAAAAACTATAGGAGATCTTTTATCAAGGTGCAGATACACATAATTATTATTATTATTTTATTTACAGCTTGAAAATAATAATGTTTTTGTTTTCCTCTAGGGGCTGCCTGGTCCAAAGGGAGAAAGGGGGGAGAAAGTGAGTCTCTGTTCCTTCCTTGATTTCTTTGATAACCATTTAAGGACCTTAGTATTTTTAATTAAATTTTAAGTGAGAGACTATGCAATTGATTTCTGTCCACCATTTAAACACAACAAAAATGGACCAAAACACAGGTAGTTCTCGACTTACAACTTCAAATGAGAGCCCTTTTTTTTTAAATCAATCAAGGCTGTTGTTAAGTGAGTTTTGCCCCATTTCACGATCTTTTTTTTTTTGCCACAATTGTTTAGCAAATCACCGAAATTGTTAAGTAATTAAATGATTACTGAGATTAAATGAATCTCAGCCAGTTGAGAAGGTTTCAAATGGGGATCACATGACCCCGGGACAGTGCAACCGTCATAAATATCTGCCAGATGCCAAGTACCCAAACTTTGAGTGTGTGACCAGATTTTGCAGTAGCAATAAGATCCGGAAAGCACTCACCGGTAACTGATTCAGCAGGATTCATTAGCTTCTCTTTATATATAATACAGCACACGAAGTAAATATACATTACCAAAAGCAGGTTTTCCAATGTGGTAGTAAATATGAGCAAAACACAAGCAGAGGAGGGGAGTTTCAGTTTCAGTTCAGAGCAGCAAACCAGTTTAGAGCTCAGCACAAGAATCAGAGCTGCAGAGCTAAGGAACGCCCAGGCTCCTTGCTGTCTCCTTGTTGCTCACACAGCAAATACTGTTTCAGTTTCCAAACAGCCCTCATTGGCTGAACTGTTACCATGTCTATCCAAACAGTCCCCATTGGCTGACCTGTTGCCATGTCTATTCCAGTCATGAACTCTCATACACGCTGACACATGGGAACGCTACGACGGTCGTTAAGTGTGAAAAACGGTCCTAAGTCACTTTTTTGAGTGTTGTTGCAATTTCGAACGGCCTCTAAGTTTCCCATTTCTTTGTCTTTGCAACTTCTTTGCCAACCCAGATGTTAATTTTAAAACTCATCTTTTCCTTCTCTCGACTGTTCCCCAAACTGCCCTGAGAATGTTGCCTTTGTCATGTGTTTCTCAGAATTACAGGCAATCTAAATGCAATTGCTGCCACGTGATGCTGAAGAGACATTTAATCAAAGAGGTCTGATGTTTAAAATGACTAGAAAAAGAATCTTGCCAACCGATAGAGATTAATTCCTGAATATTTTGTGAACTCACCTTCCAGCAGCTGTTCTTTGGGGATTGAACAAATAGACTGTCCTTGAAAATGCCTCCCTTAATGTACTACAACATTTCCTTTTGTCTGTTTGCATTCTCAGGAGAATAATCAAACTACTGAAAAATCATCAACATTGCTAGAATCCATAAAAAGCCATAACGGCATGAAAATGGATAATCATAGTATTTTATGGCGAGTTTTTATGGCTTATAGCCCAGCTTATTTTCAAATTGTTTTCAGTGATTTGATTATTCTCTTATCTGCTGTAAGGAAGACACATAACCAAACTGGTGTGTGCAATAAAATAAGAGATTCAGCTTCAAGATGATCTTGTATTGAACCATCTAATTTTGGACAATACCTCTTGGATCGATAGGCTGTTTTCACACAAAATTAAACACCACCTGGGCAAGAAAATGTGTGTGTGTGTGTGTGTGTGTGTGTGTACACATCCATACATACACGCATACATATACATATACATATACTTCTATGTATACATATGCATAAGGGACGCGGTGGCTCAGTCGCTAAGACACTGAGCTTGTCGATCAGAAAGGTCGGGAGTTCGGCAGTTTGAATCCCTAGCGCCACGTAATGGAGTGAGCTCCTGTTACTTGTCCGAGATTCTGCCAACCTAGCAATTCGAAAGCATGTAAAAATGCAAGTAGAAAAATAGGAACCACCTTTGGTGGGAAGGTAACAGCGTTCTGTGCACCTTCGGTGTTTAGTTATGCCAGTCACATGACCACGGAGACATCTCCAGACAGCGCTGGCTCTTCGGCTTTGAAACGGAGATGAGCACCGCCCCCTGGATTTGGGAACGACCAACACATATGTGCGAGGGGAACCTTTACCTTTTATACATTTACATTTACACACACACACACACACACACACACACACTTAAATATTAATTTTATTGGGTTTTTACAATTGGGGTATTTTAAAGCAGATTTTTAACTGTCTATTGATGTAATTTGCTTCCTCCTCCGTGTATGTATGTGTGTTGTGTATGTATGTACGTTTGGTGTTGTTATATATGTTTCATGTTATATGCTCCATTGTACGCCGCCCCGAGTCCTACTTGGAAAGGGAGCGGCTAATAAATCCAAATTTATTTATTATTATTATTATTATTATTATTACACACAAATATATCAACATTGGTGTAGTGAATAAGGTGCTGCCCTAGCAGCCAGAAGACTGTGAGTTCTAGTCCTGTGTCAGGCATGAAAACCAATCTGGTGACTTTGGGACAATCATCAGCAATGAGTTCTAGACCTGCCTTAGGCATGAAAGGCAACTGAATTGGATGACTTTAGGCCAATCCCCAGAAGACTCTGAATTCTAGTCTGCATGAATGCTGGCTGGGGGACTTTGGCTCAATCACCAGGAGAGGTGATGAGTTCTTGTCCCGCCTTAGGCATAAAAGCCATCTGGGTGACTTTGGACCAATAATCAGAGATTAGTTCTAGTCCTGCTTTAGGCACAAAAGCCATCTTGATGAATTGGACCAACGACCAGGGGACAATGCATTTTAATCCCACCATAGGCCTGAGAGCTGAGTAGGTGGCCTTGGGCCAATCACTAGGTGTGTGAGTTTCAGTCCCACCTTAGCCATCACCTCCTAGTGATTGGACCAAAGTCATCCAATTGACTTTCATGCCTAAGGCAGGGCTAGAACTCCCAGTTTCCAAATGGTGGAACCAAAGTCATCTAATTGACTGTCACACCTAAGGTAGGGCTAGAACTCCCGGTCTCCCATTGTCTAGCCTGCTGCCTCAGCTACTAGTCCAAACCGGTTTCCTTCTCTTCCCTCCTAGGGTGAAGCACAGTCCCTGTCTACCATTTACCATCTGGTAAACCAAGCTTGCGAGCGTCTGATCCAGTGTAAGTAGATCACAGCATAACACAGTGTTTCTCAAACTTGGCGACTTTAAGTCCTGTGGACTTCAACTCCCAGAATTCTGGCTGGGGGATTCTGGGAGTTGAAGTCCACAGGACTTAAAGTCGCCAAGTTTGAGAAACACTGGCATAACATCTTCCCTGTCACTTTCACCTCTGCAGCTGCCATGACTGCAGGGTCTGCTGTAGGTGAGATGTGGGATGGGCAACGAAGTGTCTGTACTGTAACTCAACCGGATAATGTGTTCGGAAGCCTCACAGGGTTTTTGCCCAAAGCCAGTTGAACAGGTTACATATCAGCATGTTACTGTCCATCATCTCTAGATCAATTGTTTATTTATTTATTTAGTTTGCCAAACATGTATGAGATAACTGGCGTAAGTATAAACAGGGACATGAACACAGGAAATGGGTACGAATAAATGGGAACAGTAGGACAGGAATGGTAGGCACACTGGTGCGCTTATGCATGACCTCATATGGACCGAGGAATGCGGTGAGGTCCATGGTATAGACCAGCGATGGCAAACCTTTTTTGGCTTGCGGGCCATAAGTGGGGGGAGTGCAGGGGGGTCATGTGTGGGCGTGCCCCACCCATAATGCAATGTGCGACACACACCCCAGTGCGCATGCGCGCACCACAGGTGCGACACACCCCATTTTTACATGCTTTTTTCGCCCTCCCCAGGCTTTATAGGAGCCCGGGGAGGGTGAAAACAGCGTCCCCTACCCCCCCCCCCCGGATGCCCTCCGGAGGCTTCAGGGACATCAGGAGGCTTCCCTGACGCCTTCGGAGTTCTCAAAATGACCCTCCGAGCAAACTGGAAGTCCGTTTCTGAACTTCCGGTTTGCCTGTGGGGCCGGTTTTTTTGCGCTCCAGAGGCTTCATGGGAGCTCATGAAGCCTCCGGAGGGCCTCGGGAGGGGGCGGGGGGGCTCTTTTCACCCTCCCCAGCCTCCTATAAAGGCTCTGGAGCCTGGGGAGGGCGAAAAATGGCTTTTAAAAAGGTGAACCCAGCTGGCCAGCGCGCGCATGCGCACTGGCCAGCTGACAGGGCAGCGCCTCGCGTGCCTTGACAAATGGCTCCGCGTGCCAACTCTGGCACGCGTGCCCTAGGTTTGCCATCACTGGTATAGACAGTTTAAGGTTAAAGTTGTGGGGGTTAGAGGATGTAACAACGGAGTCGGGCAGAGCATTCCAGGGGTTGACCACTCTGTTGCTGAAGTTATATTTTCTGCAGTTGAGTTTGGAGCGGTTTACCTTGAATTTGTATCGATTGTTTGCCCGAGTATTATTGCGCTTGAAGCTGAAGTAGTCATTTGACAGGTAGGACATTGTAGCAGACAATATTGTGTACTACGCTTAGGTCAGACCGTAGGCGGCGAAGTTCTCAGTTGTCTAAGCCCAAAATTTCGAGCCTGGTGGCCTAAGGGATTCTGTTGTGAGCAGAGGAGTGGAGGACTCTCCTCGTGAAATACCTCTGGACTCGCTCGATTGTATTAATGTCCCGATATACAGCGTGGATTCCAGGCAGATGAGCTGTATTGGAGAATTGGTCTAGCAAAGGTTTTGTATGCCCTTGTTTGTAGTACTAATTTCATTTGCCTACCAGTAGGGCTTCTTCTGTCTCTCCTAAGTAATAGGAGGCGAGATTCAGACTTTTGATCAAAAATGTAAATTAAATGAAGGAGGCCAATGGTGGCATTCAGATGGTTCAGGAGAACCGGTAGTGGCAACCTAAGCCCTGGCGCTATGTCGTCCCATTTAGCCACATTTTCTAAGCCGCATCCAGGCATGCAAGCTGTGCACGCAAACAAAGCACATGCGCAGAAGGCAACAGGCATGCATTTGGTGCGCGGCGAACTGGTGATAAAATTATTTGAAACCCACCTCTGAAGGACACTTTAAGCCAGGGTGGTATAGGGTAAAGACAAGGATTGGAAAGACGCAGGTTCTATTCTAGTTACAGAAGGATCTTGACAAACTTGAACATTGGGCACTATTTAATAAAATGAAATTCAATGGTGAAAAGAGTAAGGTTCTACATTTAGGCAAGAAAAACAAAATGCATAGGTACAGTATAGGTGGTACCTTGCTTAATAGTAGTAACTGTGAAAGGGATCTTAGGGTCCTAGTGGACAACCATTTAAATAGGAGCCAGCCGTGTGCAGCAGGTGCCAAAAAAGCCAACACAGTTCTAGGCTGCATCAACAGAGATCACGTGAAGTGTTAATACCACTTTATAAGGCCTTGGTAAGGCCACACTTGGAATGCTGCATCCAGCTTTGGTCACCACGATGTAGAAAATATGTGGAGACTCTAGAAAGAGTGCAGAGAAGAGCAACAAAGAGGATTAGGGGACTGGAGACTAAGACATATGAAGAACGGTTGCAGGAACTGGGTATGTTTAGCTTAAGAGAAAGAAGGACTAGGGGAGACATGATAGCAGTCTTCCAATATCTCAGGGGTTGCCACAAAGAAGAGGGAGTCAAACTATTCTCCAAGGCACCTGAGGGTAGAACAAGAAGCAATGGGTGGAAACTAATCAAGGAGAGAAGCAACTTAGAACTGAGGAGAAATTTCCTGACAGTTAGAACAATGAATCAGTGGAACAGAAATTTCCTCCATAAGTTGTGAATGCTCCAACACTGGAAGCCTTTAAGAAGATGTTGGATAGCCATTTGTCTGAAACTGTATAGGGTTTCCTGCCTAGGCAGGGGGTTGGACTAGAAGACCTCCAAGGTCCCTTCCAACTCTGCTATTGTATTCTTGTATTCTTCCTCAATCATGGAAGCTCCCTGAGAAACCTTCAATTAATTCTCAACCTGACCCATCTCTAAGGAAAAAGGGAGAAGCAATGGATAGAAGAATGTATGTAACTATAGATCTGTATACCTAGTAAAACTAATTACTTTTGAACGTTGGTGTGATAAAGCAGGTCTTTAACTACAGCTGGGGAGACCCACATTCTAACCTGCCTTCAACCACTGAAGTGCCCCAAGTTTCTTTGCAGCAGGCAACTTGTTGCTATGGGGAGAAATAGGAAGATGGGATGCTAGGTACTTGTATGCCATCTTGAACAATTGGAGGAAAATTGATCTTTTAAATTATACATCATCAATGGCTGTCAGTTCTTAGTGATCCCATGATAGATTTTCTCCATCTGTTCCTAACCTGGTTTTTGAGGTTTTCCAATTGCGCACCATCACCACTGCAATTGAATCTATACATCTTGCTTTGGTCCTTTCCTACTCCTTGTCTTTCTCCTTCTCTTGTTCCTGTTCTGACCTCGGCTTCCCCAAAAAGCATGAAGCAGATTCCTGCTCCCGACAAAACCCCTTTTATTAAACGAATGTGAATTCCTCTCATTCACATTCAGCAAAGGCCTAGCAAACAGTCTTTCAAAGGTGGATTTATGACCACAGACCTTATCTGGCTTGGAAAGCTGCCATGTAAATATTTTCCCTATGAGGTGCTGTGCAAGGAAAGGCTTGGCACAGAGTCTCTGAGATTCAGGGACAGATCTTCACACTCCTGAAACGAATGAATGAATGAACAAATGAATTGTTTCCTGCAAAAGCCCACTCCCCTTTCTATCTCCTTTGATTTCCTGTGGGAGGGGCCATTCTCCATCCACCTGTGGCCTTACTCCCAAGTGGACTCTGATTTCTTAGTTGTTCTTGTCTTCTGGCAGCTCTGCACACACTGGGAACAGTCTCCAGCTGTTCCTCTGCCTCACTGCTCTGAAGGCAGCTGAGAACTTTCAGATGGCCTTGGTCCCCTCTCTGCCTCCGACGCAGAGCCCTCGTCCGAGTCTTCCCCAGCCCCCAGGACTGGCCCATGTTCCTCTCCAACCTCCTCACTGTCCAACTTTGCTGCCAGCTCCACTCACCTCTGGCAAGCCACAACAGTTCCCCCTCTTCCTCTTCTCATCTCCTCTCCTTCCTTCCTTCCTTCCTCCCTCCCTCCCTCCCTCCCTCCCTGAAGGCTCCGGAGGGTAAAAAACAGCCCTTTGAGCAAACTAGAAGTTAGTTCCTGAACTTCCGGTTTGCCCGTAGGGCTGGTTTTTCACCCTTTAGAGCGTTCAGGAAAGCCTCCAGTGGGCGAAAAATGGCCTCAAAAGAAGGCTGAAGTCAGCTGGCCAGCACACACATGTGTGCTGGAGCTCACAAGCCAGCACCTTGTGTGCTCTGACAAATGGCTCCATGTGCCACCTGTGGCATGCATGCTATAGGTTCACCATCATGGTCCTGGAGCAATGTCATCACATCAACTCCCAGAATTTCCCATCCAGCATGGAGCTGGCTGATGCCCACACATCTTAAGGTTGCTAAGTGAAAAGCGATGGCTTAGAGACATCTCATTTTTACAAGACCACTTTAGGGTTTTATCTGAGACCTATAGCCATTGGAAAGGATGGTTTCACAAAATGCAGGAGTTGGATGATTGGCGGGAAATTAGTTTAGTGTCAAACAAATCCTGATCCGTTTGAGAGCAAGATGAACTTGGCATTCATGGGCTGCATCAATTAGTAGCTGTATAGCATATGCACGATCAGTTCAGCATTGTCAAGAGAACCATGTCTGAAAATAATCCGCTCTGGCTCTCTGCGGCACTGATGCCTAATTTGCTTCAGGATTTCCCCTGCTTATTTTAATGCTGAGGAAAAAGGGGAGAGAGAATTAACTACAGGCTGCAGAAAACATTATTCCGTTCCATTCTACCAATAAGAGAATTGCATGCGATCAAAGGAAGTCTCCCTTTTGTCTTTCCCCACGCTCAATTGAGGTTACGAACTAGTTGCTTACTTGCCGCTACCTGCTTCTGAATGCAAATTTGCCTGACTGATGAGCCCTCAAGAACACAATTGCTTTTGTGATGTTGGTGCCTGATGCTTAGCAACCATATAAATAGTCCTTCTCCGGGGTGAACCGTGCCCACTCTGGTCTTCCAATGGTGTGCCCATCACCGCTAATTGAAGAAGAAAAAAACCACAGTGAAAAACTGGATGTCATTCTACAAGTCAGTTGAGATTGCACAGCGCTGTCTGTTAAAAAGATCTTAACACTGAAATAGATTTGGACTCCAAGTTCCCCGCGAAGAACTTGTGGCTCAGTTAGGGGAGAGGGGTTGATGGCAACAGGAGAAAAATACCCCTGCCAAGTTTTGAAACAATAGGTGCTAACTGTGGGAGTTAGGCAGGGGTGAGATTCAGCCGGTTTGGACCAGTTTAGGCAAACCGGATGTTAATTTTACATCTGGTTCGCCGAACCGGTACTTACAAGGACTGGCTGGCCCCGCCCGCCCACCCGTCCCCTCCCAGGAGTCCCCACGTGGCCCATTCATCATGCCAGGTAAATGCAGGACCCACATGGAGCCTCTGGGAGGGCGAAAAACGGGCCTCCCGGAAGTTCTAGAAGTCCAGAAACAGGTCCTCTTGAGCCTGGGGAGGCTGTTTTCGCCCTCCTGGAGGCTTGAGAAAAGTCTCCAGAGCCTGGGGAGGGTGAAAACGTCTCCCCTCCCACCGTGGTGCAGGAGGCCGAGTAGGCCACGCCCACCCAGCAACCAGGCAGAGCTAAAAAATTTCACTCCCACCCCTGGAGTTAGGGGGCAGAGCTGTGTAGCCTGTGCAATAAACAGGTGATCCTCGACTTACGACTTAAAATTGAGCCCGAAATGTGTATCACTCAGCGAGACAGTTGTTAGGTGAGTTTTGCCCCATTTCACGACCTTTCTTGCCACAGTTGTTAAGGGAGTCACTGCAGTTGTTTAAGTTAGTAGCACGGTTGTTAAGTCAATCTGGCTTCCCCATTGACTTTGGTTTTGGGAAGGTCATAGGATCCCGGCGGCATTGCAACCGTCACTAAATATGAGCCAGCTGCTAAGCTTCTGAATTTTTATCATGTGACCTTGGGGATAGTGCAATGGTCATAAGTGTGAAAAATGATCATATGTCACTTTTTTTCATTGCTGTTGTAACTTCAGGATCCCTGAACAAAATGTTGTTAGTTGAGGGCTACCTGTGCTGATTCTGGGGACACATTCAAGGCCAACTAACTTGGGGTGTTTACAAATGTTATGTTTATGCTGAGAAGGAACTGAAATTGATTATGCTTTTCCAGATAATTTTCAAATGGAAATGGCTGTTTCCCCGAGACCTGAAAGGCTGCATGACAGTCTCCCACCCCCACCCCACTCCCACAAGTAAAGGCAACTGGCTGAATTACAAAATGGCTGAATGAATTTTATCCCCCACTTCAATGAAAAATCCTTATGTAATCATATATAGATTCATTGTCTATAAGTAGACTCAAAACCTAAAACAATACAAGTGTGTTTCCAAACTGTCTCGATATCATTGTTACTTGCTATGCAGAACATAGAAAAAAAAAGAAAGATGAAAGAAAGAAAGAAAGAAAGAAAGAAAGAAAGAAAGAAAGAAAAGAGGAGAGGGATTTTTATGATGGAAGGAAAGGGGGAGGGAGGAATGAAGATTTTTATGAGGAAGGGAGGGAGGAAAGAAAGAGATGGGGAGGAAGGAATGAAGATTTTTATGAGGGAGGGAGGAAGAAAGGAAGGAAGATTTTTATGAGGTAGAGAAGGAGGGAGGCAGGAAGGAAAGAAGATTTTTATGAGGGAGGAAGGAAGGAAGGAAGATTTTTATGAGGGAGGGAGGAAAGAAAGAGGGAGGGGGGAGGGAAGGAAGGAAGGAAGGAAGGAAGGAAGATTTTTATGAGGGAGGGAGGAAGGAGGGAAGGTTTTTATGAGAGGGAGGGAGAGAGGAAGAAAGGTTTTATGAGGGAGGGAGGGAGGGAGGGAGGAAGGAAGGAAGGAATGAAGGAAGGAAGATTTTGAAGGAAATAAAGAGGGAGAGAGGGGAGGAAGGAAGGAAGAAAGAAAGGAAGGAAGGTTTTTATGAGGGAAGGTTTTTATGACAGAGGGATGGAGGAAGAAAGGTTTTATGAGGGATGGAGGGAGGGAGGTTTTTATGAAGTAGAGAGGGAGGGAGGGAGGAAAGAATGAAGATTTTTATGAGAGAGGGAGGAAGGAAAGAAAGAGAGAGGGAGGGGAGGAAGGAAGGAAGATTTTTATGAAGGATGAAGGAAGGAAAGAAGGAATGAAGGAAGATTTATTTGAGGGAGGAAGGAAGGAAGGAAGATGTTTATGAGGGAGGAAGGAAGGAAAGAAGGAAGGAAGATTTTTATGAGGGAGGAAAGAAAAAAAGAGGGAGGGGTGGAAGGAAGGAAGTTTTTATGAGGGAAGCAGGGAAGGTTTTTATGAGAGGGAGGGAGGAAGGAAGGAAGGTTTTATGAGGGAGGGAGGGAGGGAGGGAGGTTTTTATGAAGTAGAGAGGGAGGGAGGAAAGAACGAAGATTTTTATGAGGGAGGGAGGAAGGAAAGAGGGAGGGAGGGGAAGAAGGAAGGAAGATTTTTATGAAGGAGGAAGGAAGGAAAGAAGGAAGGAAGGAAGATTTCTTTGAGGGAGGGAGGAAGGAAGGAAGATTTTTATGAGGGAGGGAGATAAGAAAGAAAGAGGGAGGGGAGGAAAGAAGGAAGGAAGAAAGGAAGATTTTTATGAGGGAGGGAGGAAAGAAAGAGGGAGGGTGGGGAGGAAGAAAGGAAGGAAGGAAGGAAGATTTTTATGAGGGAGGGAGGGAGGAGGGAGGGTTTTTATGAGAGAGGGGGGAGGAAGGAACAAAGATTTTTATGAGGGAGGGAGGAAGGGAAGAAAGGGAGGGAGGGGAGGAAGGAAAGAAGGAAGGAAGGAAAGAATATTTTTATGAGGAAAGAAAGAGGGAGGGAGGGGAGGAAAGAAGGAAGGGAGGAAGATTTTTATGAGGGAGGGAGAAAAGAAAGAGGGAGGGGAGGAAGGAAGGGAAAAAAGAAAGATTATTATGAGGGAGGAAGGAGGGAAGGAAGGTAGGTTTTATGAGGGAGGGAGGGACGAAGGAATGAAGATTATTATGAGGGAGGGAGGAAGGGAAGAAAAAGGGAGGGAGGGGAGGTAGGAAAGAAGGAAGGAAGGAATGAAGGAAGGAAGGAAGATTTTTATGAGGGAGGAAGGAAGGAAAGAAGGAATTAAGGTCTACCGATTGGTGTCACTTTGACAAATCAATTTAGGGTTAGAGATAATCTTCAAAGGTAGCCATATAATTGCCGTAGACCAACCAAGAAGTCACATGGTCAATTGCTTGTTTCTATATTCTTTCTGCCCTGTCTGTGCCCTCAGCTTGATTTCATACAGTCAAATGTTGGAATTACCCATTCAGAATTATTCCCTCATCATAGATGATCCTTGTTCCTTCCAGATTTTCACATTCGGTAGAACTGCCAAGTGTCCATTAATGACAGCCTTCTATTTAATTGGTTCTTGTTTTAAATAAAAGATGCACCTTACTTTTTTCTTCCTGCAGCTTCGTATATCACCATCGTCCCTCCCTCTTCTTTCGATTTAGAGTCTGAATTTCAATTTCCCTAGTTCTGACTCCAGAGAGTCCTCAACTTATGGTCACGGTTGAGCCCAAAATTTCCATTGCTAAGCAAGACAATTCTTAATTGAGTTATACCTCATTTTGTCCTTTCTTGCCACAAATTGTTCCATGAATCATTGCTGTTATTAAGTTAGTAACATGGTTGTTAAGTGAATCCGACTTCCCCAGTGACTTTTGCTTGTTAGAAGGTCGCAAAACAGAATCACTTGACCCTGGGACACTGCAACTGTCATAAATGTGAGTCAGTTGCCAAATATCCGAATTTTGACCCCATGACCACGTGGATGCTGCAACGGTCATAAGCGTGAAAAATGGCAACAAGTCACTTGTTTCTGTGGTGTTGTATCTTCAAATGGTCACTAAACGAATGGGTGTAAGTCGAGGACTACCTATATGAAAGAAAGATGGTAAAATGAAAGAAAGGTGGTAAAATGGAGCAAATATGAAATAAAGGTGGTAAAATGGGGCATGCCTCACTTAGCAGCAATCTCATTTGGCAACAGAAATGTTGGACTCAATTGTGTGTCAAGGTCCCAAGTAACAGCCCCAACGAAAGAAGACTCCGAGGCTTGAGTTTCCTCAAAGTTCCATTTTATTAGAGAGGTCCTGTTGGCACATCTGGGAAAACTGGAATCTGAGTTTCAGGTTTTCCCCCACCCAAAAGAAAGTCCAAGTCCCTGCCCAGCACCCACATGTCCCTCACATGGTCCATTCAGGCAGCATCCCAACTGGAGATGCCTCCCAGTCACACCCCTCAAGGTGCAGGGCAAGATGTCCTTGACTCTCTGAGAAAGGAATGTTATTTAGACCAGTGTTTTTCAACCTTTTTTGGGCAAAGGCACACTTGTTTCATGAAAAAAATCACGAGGCACACCACCATTAGAAAATGTTAAAAAATTTAACTCTGTGCCTATATTGACTATATATAAAGTCTATATATACAAAACGGGGGGGGGGCAGGGACAGTTACTTGGGCGCGTGGGGGGGGTGCGGTTTGCCTGGCACTGGGCTCACCTGCTTATCGGCCGCCCAGCTCCGGCGGGGGCTCAGGGCCGCTCAACCGCCGCTGGCTCCCTCCACTGCCACGGAGCAGCGCTGCCTCCAGCCCCCGCGGGGCGCTCCAGCCCACAGCGAAGGTGTCCTCAGGCGCGGTCGTAGGCCTGCCTCGGCTTACCGGAGCTCCGTCTGCAGCAGCCCCCGCAGTGGTGGCAGCCCAGACTCCGGATCCCGCCTCCTGTCGTCAGCCCCGCAAGCCTCTTGCCCGGGCGAGAAGGCGGAAGCGTTTGGCCGCGGTCCCTCCCTGCCCCTCCCGCCGCCCTGACGCCCCCTCTCCCGCTGCTGCTGGATCGCTCCCCTGTGCCAAGACGGCCAGGCAGGCTGGGGGGGGAGGCCGCGGCATGCTGGGATTTGTAGTTTCCCCGGTGGCTTCCCTCTTCCCTCTTCCCTTCAAGATTCAAGATTTTCCCACGGCACACCAGGCAACATCTCAGTGGTTGAAAAACACTGATTTAGACTATATATCTCCCAACCTCCATAAAATCCCTCCTCCCGTTTTCCCACAGCAGAAATTGTGGCACCATCCAAAACAGGGGATGCCTCCCAGTCACACCAGCACAGCTGCAGGGCAAGATGGCCTTGACTCTCTGAGAAAAGAATGTTATTTTGAGTATATATCATTCATACTCCATAAAATCCCCCCTCCCGTTTTCCCACAGCAGAAATTGTGGCACCATCCAAAACAGGGGATGCCTCCCAGTCACACCAGCACAGCTGCAGGGCAAGGTGTCCTTGACTCTCCGAGAAAAGAATGTTATTTTGAGTATATATCATTCATACTCCATAAAATCCCCCCTCCCGTTTTCCCACAGCAGAAATTGTGGCACCATCCAAAACAGGGGATGCCTCCCAGTCACACCAGCACAGCTGCAGGGCAAGGTGTCCTTGACTCTCTGAGAAAAGAATGTTGTTTTGAGTATATATCATCCATACTCCATAAAATCCCCTCTCCCGTTTTCCCACAGCAGAATGGCAGGCCTGAAGTCTCAAATGTAAAAGGTGGCTTCCAGGTCTGATATTGTGGTCGTAAGTGGAGGACTAGCTGATATTGACAAGAATCATGCTCAGTTTGATTGTATAGATCGGGCGGGGGAGGGGGGCAGCCTATTGTTTATTTTAAGAAAAGATTTTGCTAAGGACTTCGACCAATGCAGGAACCAGAGCAGGTTGGGTGGGGAGGCAAGAAGGAAGGTCTCACTACTTTCCATTGTTCTTCTTCAGCTCATGTGTTAAAGTTCGACACTTTCGTTCACGAACAATTGCGGAAACCTGTCCCCATCCGGGAGGAGGAACCGAAGGCTGGAGAGCCAGGACCAACTGGTCTCGTCGGTTTCCCTGGAGTGAAAGGTGAAAGAGGAGAAATTGGGATGCCCGGACTTCCAGGAAGAGATGGATATCCAGGAGAAAGAGGTAGAACAAGTAGAGTTGCTGTGGTGGGGGGAAATAGGAGGAGGAAGGATTGAACAGAACAGAACACAACAGAAGGGATCTTGGAGGTCTTCTAGTCCAGACTCCTGCTCAAACAGGAGACCCTACACCACTTCAGACAAATGGTTGTCCAACATCTTCTTAAAAACTTCCAGTGTTGGAGCATTCACAACTTCTGGAGGCAAGCTGTTCCACTGATGAATTGTTCTAACTGCCAGGAAATTTCTCCTTAGTTCTCAGTTCTAAGTTGCTTCTCTCTTTGATTCGTTTCCACCCATTGCTTCTTGTCCTACACTCAGAGAGAGAATAGTTTGACTCCCTTTTCTTTGTGGCAACCCCTGAGATATTGGAACACGGCTATCGTGTCTCCCCTGGTCCTTCTTTTCATTAAACTTTAATGGTAGATGGAGTATCACACTGCAAGCTCCACCCCTTATGTACATGCATCCGAGAGAGAGATATGAAAGAAACTGCCTTTGCATGGCGATTTCCCATCTACCATCTTGCTTCCTGTCTGTCGGGAGCAGCCATGTGCATACCTATTGGCTTTATTTTTGAATTCGTTCATTCCTGTAACTTCAGTAAGAGGGGAGGGGGCTGCGCAGCACCACCTATTTTGGTGGTGTCTCTCCCATCTTCTTGTTCAGACACTAAGTCATGTCCAATTTTTCATCACCCCATAGACCATAGACGCCAGCCACCCTCTCACCCCACCCCCCCCACCCCGTCCTCATGAGTGGGCTTCAAAATTTTTAGCAAGGGGTTCTCTGCCCGGTTGCTGGGTGGGCGTGGCCATGGTGGGCGTGGCCTAGTTGTCCTCCTGCACCACAGTAGAGAGGGTGATGTTTTTGCCCTCTCTGAGCTCCGGAGGTTTTCCTCAAGCCTCCGGGAGGGCAAAAATGGCCTCCCCAAGCTCCAGGGGCCCTCCGGAGGCCAGAAACACCCTAACCCTTCCTGAACTTCTGGTAGGCCCATTTTTCACACTCTCCAAGCCTCTGCATGCTTCCTGAACTTACCTGCATCCAAAACAGGCCATGTGGGGGCCCCCAGGAGGGGAGGGGAGGGGAGGGGTGGGCGGAGCCAGACAGGAGTGGGATTTGGAGGTTCTCCGAACTGCACAGAATCTTAGCTAGAGGTTCTCCCGAACCCCTGCAAACCCCCAGCAGTCCAGCCCTGCCCGTCCTCCACTGTCTCTTGGAATCTCCCAAATTCATATTCATTGCATGGATAACTCTATCTAATTGTCTCCTCCTTTGCCGCCCCCTTCTCCTTTTGCCTTCCATCTTTCCCAACATCAGGGTCTTCTCCAAGGAGTCCTCTCTTCTCACTTGGTGGAGGAAGTATTTGAGCTGGTCCCATCTTGACTCAGAGCTAAACATTACCCATTTTGAGAAGATACGCCTCTTTAATTCCAAATAGGAGGTCCTCACGGGGGCCTCTTTGCATTAATTCGACGATTAAGTCTCCATTTGTGGATCAATCTATGTCCCCGTCCAGTGGTGGGTTTTATACCGGTTTTACTACCGGTTCGCGCGCGCGCGAAGCTTCTGCACATGCCCAGAGGCATCTGGGTGGGTGGGTTGATCCTCCCTTCACCGCCACGACCAGTTCAGCCGAACCGGGCCGAACTGGGAGCAATCCACTTCGGCCCTCCTCTCTTATTTTGGTTACTTCTGGGTTATCCTTAGATCCCAAAATGAAATAAAATAAAATGATATTACCACCAAAAAAAAAAAAATTAGCAAGAAAAAGTCTCCAACAGCAAGAAGAGACATTTCGGCACCCTTGGTGATGTTTTTTTTAACATCGGCTTGCAGGCCAGAGTCAAAGTTGCTGATTTAATTGGCCGGCAAAGAAAGCAGATCACACACCAACTTAAATCTGTCACTCAGCCTTTTCTTTTTTTTCCACAAAATGCCCTTACATCTTAGGAGCAACTCAAATTGCTTTACGGATGCCACTGATTATATAGATCCGAACATCCAATCTAGGCAACTCTAAGACTTGAGGACTTCAGCTGCCAGAATTCCCCAGCCAACAATGCCATGCTGACTGGGGAATTCTGGGAGTTGAAGTCCACAAGTCTTAAGGGTGCTGAGGTTGGAAATCCCTGATATACGGTAGATCAGGGGTGTCCAAACTTGGGAACTTTAAGACTTGTGGACTTCAACTTCCAGAATTCCCCAGCCAGCTATGCTGGCTGGGGAATTCTGGGAGTTGAAGTCCACAAGTCTTAAAGTTCTCAAGTTTGGACACCCCTGCTGTAGATGTTCTCATAGCTGATCTTTCAGAGTGAATCAAGCAAAGTTTTTTCACTGGCTGCTTATGGTTCCTTTGGGTCTGCCCAAAAAGTGTCACAGAAAGCTGTCCAAAAAATTAGGACAGGGATTCACAATGCATGTTTTTTTTAAAAAAAGATGGAGCTTTGACTGCACAGTTGCTCTTCAATTTAGTATGAGGTCTCCCTTTTAATTTCATTTACCAGTAAAAGTCAACATTATTCTACTCAGGAATAGATTTTCTGTAAAGCCAGAAAGGTGTCTTTAGACTTTATGGTGAATGGAGCGGAACGAGTCCAGTTAAATTAAGAATCTCACACACTTGACTAGCTTCAAACGAAGAGCATCAATGAATCTCCAATTGCTGGAGGATTTTGAGAAGAAAGTGAACAATCATTTGTCTGCAATGGTATAGGGTCTCCTACTTGAACAGGGGGTTGGACTAGAAGACCTCCAAGGTCCCTTCCAACTCTGTTATTCTATCTTCTAAATGGCTCTTCTCCTCTTATCAGGTGTCCCTGGGCCCAAGGGAGAAAAAGGCTCTTTTGGACAAAGAGTGGAAGGTTCTGAAGGACCAAGAGGTCAAGCAGGTATGGTCATTCATCACTGATGTGAAGAGAGAGAAAAATCAGGAGTAAGGATCTCTACTCTCTCAAAATATATATAGTTTTGAAGGATGATGCAGACATCATCATATCACATCAAAGTTGTACCAAAAGAATGTTCTTTGTTATTCCAGAGTGCAGGACACAAAACCATTGATTTACCATGATTTTGTGTACCTATGTATATACTACTGTTCTGACCCCCCTCCATGCCTGTGAATAAACCAGAACACAGGCTTGGCTGTTTGCCACTGTTTAATTACTGAGATAACGAATCCTTTGGCTGAGGGCCCAGACAACTCATGTTCAATTGAGTAGCTCTGCAGCAACCCAGATAATTCAAATGCAGCAACGCAGATAGTCCAAACGAACAGACACGGCTAAAATACACAGATAGATTTTCTTAACTACTAATTCGAACGGTTGTTTCCTGAAAATGTCCCCTCCCAACGCCTCACCTATAAACTCTCTTGGGAGGGGCCAATCCACCACCACCTGTGCTTAATCATCTTCTGTGAGTCTGCCTACGGAGTTGCTGCTTCCGTTTCTCAGCCCTTCTCAATCTAGCATCAGGGACAAACTGCCTTTGATCCTCCCCACTGCTCCATGCCTCAGGCGCCTCCTGGTGGCCAACCAGCCTCTCTGGTCCCTGCTCTGAGTCTGAACCCTGCACAGGGTCCTCTACATCGTCCAGGGCAGACTCATATGGTTCCTCACTATCTGAGTCCATCAGCAGCTCAACCGGATGCTGCTGGGCCACAACACCTATGTACTAGGTAGGTTCCTAGTACACAGCGTCCCATTGAAAATTAGGCAACCAGTCCTAATTCTGGGTTCAATTCAACTATGGAACCTATAATTCAGAGAGGGATGATGGGCTCCTCCTCCCTGAATGTGTATATGTTCAAGCGAGAGGTCATCAAGGAAGGTCAAGGTTGCCACCTTAACTGAGTCTTATAAGATTAGGACTCAGCCATTCTTTTCCAGCAATTTCTCCTATTTCTATGGGTTTAAGCCAAGGCTGATCATTAGCCTGGACTGATAGAACATTCGTTCTATTTTTCTCTCTCACCTAGGCCCTCCAGGAGAAACGGTGGTTGGCCAACAAGGCTCCAAAGGACCTCCAGGTAGTATTGGTCCCTCTGGATTTCCCGGGGCTCGTGGTCAGCCTGGAGATCCTGGTCCTGCAGGTAGATGTCTTCCTACAGGATGCCACAGAGATAGCACAAGAGGTAAATCTTGAGTGTATGTGAGTCAGAATAAGGGGAGGGTTCCAGAAGACCATGAATTGTAGGTCAGGTCTTTCTTTCTTCCCACTCCCTTTTTTCTAGAGCTTTTTTGGGTTTTCGTGTCAGCCAATCTGGGCCGGGGATCTCTCTAAAGCCCTAGGTGTCAGGTACAAAGAATCAGGTACAAAGAATGCCGCAGCACAGTAGATTTATTCCAGCCTATACATAAGAATCTGACCAGCCTTCAACCCTAAATTGCCATCAGATAAGGATCAGCGGTATTCAGGAGGAGTTGAACACTTGTGGCAATGTAGAAATTCTAAACTAATGATATACTTAGCTCTGCCCCTCCCAGCGCTGCCTGCTATTCTCCTACATGAGAATAGCTTAGAAGGCTGCAATTAAACTAGAAATTGTGCGATTGGAAGTACTTCTGTTTTCATAAGAGGCTCTCAGCGATTAAACAGCTGTCAGCCTTTCTAGGTAGACCAAAGAGGAGACAAGTCTGTTTTGTGATAAGGCTATATTAACAGAATCTTGCAAGTGTAAAATTACAAATCTACCCACCCGCGCACTCACATTTGCAAACTGGTAGCGAAGGTAAGTTGATTTCACCCCTGGGTCAACTTATTCTCCAAAGCACCAGAGGGCAGGACAAGAAATAATCGTTAGAAATAATTGAGGAGAGAAGCAACCTGGAATTAAGGAGAAACTTCCTAACAGTGAGGACAATTAACCAGTGGAACAGAAGTTGCCTCCAGAAGTTGTGGGTGCTTCCAACTCTGGAGTTCCTACCGGTTCGGCCCGGTTCGGCTGAACCGGTTGTAGTTTGGTAGCCTGGGTCGCTGGAACCGACAGCCATGCCCCCGAACCGGTTCCCTCGTCTTGTTTTTTGCTTCTGCGCATGCACAGAGCAATTTTTATTGCATTTATGGGCAAATGTGCATGCATCGGAGCATGTGTCTGGCATGGCGCAAAACTGCGCGTGCACCAAACTGGTGGTAATGCTGGAAGCAACCCACGCCTGCACTGGAGGTTTTTAAGAGGAGACTGGAGAGTCACATGTCTGAGATGGTATAGAGCAGTGATGGCGAACCTATGGCATGCGTGCCACAAGCGGCATGCGGAGCCATTTGTCAGGGCATGCAAGGTGCTGCCCTGTCAGCTGGCCAGCGCGCGGATGCGCGCTGGCCAGCTGAGTTCATCTTTTTAAAAGCTATTTTTTGCCTTCCCCAGGCTCCAGAGGCTTTATAGGAGCCTGGGGAGGGCAAAAAGAGCCTCCCCCCCCGGAGGCTTCAGGGACCGTCCGGAGGCTTCCCTGACGCCTTTGGGGCGCTTAAAACCACCCTCCGAGCAAACTGGAAGTCACTTCCGGGTTGCTCAGAGGGTGGTTTTAAGCGCTCCGAAGGCATCAGGGAAGCCTCTGGACGGTCCCTGAAGCCTCCGGAGGGGCTCCGGGGGAGCGGGGGAGGCTCTTTTCGCCCTCCCCAGGCTCCTATAAAGTCTCTGGAGCCTGGGGAGGGCGAAAAAGCATGAAGAAATGGGGGGGGGTCATGCGTTGTGCACGCATGTGCACTGGGGGGGGGTAGCGCGTTGCATTATGGGTGCAGCATGCCCACACACACACACCCCTGCGCTCCCCCCACTTGTGGCACGCGAGCCAAAAAAGGTTCGCCATCGCTGGTATAGAGTCTCCTCTGTGAGCAGGGGGTTGGACTAGAAAACCTTCAAGGATCTATTCAGATTCTTTTCTATCACTCCTACTGATTAATCAGAGAGTGTTAAGAAGCAGGTACATAAAATCCATTTCTATTGCCATACACGGTGACACCACAATTCACTTCTGGAAGTGTTTTTATTGGAGCTACACACTTCATTACATGTAGAACTTGGGGAAGGGGTGAATCATTTCTCTGTTTTACCCCATTTCTTCTGCAGCTTAAACAACACTGTCATTTCCTGTTTCCAGATGCAGGGCTGATCCCATGACCAGAAGGACACTGCTACGGATCAATTTTACGTTTCAATACTTTTTTTTTTATTACCGTCACACCCAAAGTTTAATTTTTTCTTTTTGTAAATTGCCCTATTTTGTCTGCTAGGATATGCATCACTATGCCTTCTGATTTATTGCCAATTAGTAATTTGTTGCTCATACATTCTATTGGATTGCTGTTGTTAGTTGCAAAGTCGTGTCTGACCTATTACGACCTGATGGATAACATTCCTCCAGGCCTTCCTGTCCTCTACCATCTTCTAGAGTCCATTTAAGCTCATGCCTATTGCTTTGGTGACTCCATCCAGCCACCTCACTCTCTGCCGTCCCCTTCTTCTTTTGCCCTCAATCGTTCCCAGCATGAGACTCTTCTCCAGTGAATCCTTCCTTCTCATTAGGTGGCCAAAGTATTTGAGTTTCATCTTCAGGATCTAGCCTTCTAAAGAGCAGTCAGGGTGGATCTCCTCTAGGACTGACCGGTTGGATTGCCTTGCAGTCCAAGGGTCTCACAGGAGTCTTCTCCAGCACCAGAGTCACAAAGGCCTCCATTCTTTGGCAATCAGCCTTCCTTATGGTCCCACTTTCACAGCCATACATTCTACTGGATAGTTAACGTTATATTTTCAGTACAGTGGGGCCCTTGGAGTTTGCGTGAGCTTGACTGTTCTTGCAGACATTTCATTACCCAGCTAGGCAACTTCATCAGTGCTAGAAGGGAGTGGGGTTTTCTTTCTGTTTATGTACAAGTGGCTCAGCCTCTCAGTGTTGGTGGGAGTATTCTTGGTGACTCCTTGGTCAGGCTCTTGGTCATTTACTGCTTGATTGTTGGTCTAGTATTGATCTTGGTGTGAATCTCTGCTTATTATCTGGGTATTATTGCTGGTAAAAAGCTGTTTTTTTCCTCTTAAGGAAACAAAAGATCGAAACACCTTCTCTGCCAGCAACCAACACCTTGATAAACAGATTAACATCAATTTTTGTCACAGTTTGTTGCAAAAATCAAATCCAGAAAGCATAAACAGATAACTGATTCAGCAGGATTCATTAATTTATTTATAGACATAATAACACATGAATAAATGTACAATACCAACAGCAAATTCTTCCAACGTGGTAGAGAGGCGAGATTGTAAGCAGGTTCAAACACAGGCAGGCTATACAGAGAATGAGTTTCTTTTAGTTTCAGTTCAGAGCTAAGCCACACCCAGACTCCAAACTGTTTCAGCTCCAATTGGCTGACCTTGTTACTAAGCCATATTCATTGGCTAACCTTGTTACCATGTCTCTGCCCGTTCATGAATATTCTGACAATTTTAAATTTCAGACAAAGAATCAAACAGTAAACTATAGCCCTAATCAAGGAACCACCGAGAGCACTTCCATCAACAATGACAGGGCAAGGCAATAGGCTATAGAAGGCAAACCCCACTCCCTTCTTGCACTGATGATGTTACCTAGCTGGGTCGCAAAATGTCTGCAACCAAGCAACCAAGCTCAGAGAGCACCAAGGACCCCAGTGTTCAATCCTGAGCTATAAATGTTCTTTCTATTAATACAATGTGTAGCATTGCAGGGGACCATATGGTGCAACCCATAAAAAAAACTTGACAGAGCTATGAAGCTAGATCAGATCAAGGAGCCCATCCTTTCTAAGCAGCTGTCAGCGTCAGAAAATAATATCTTGGGGCTTGCACTTGTCAGCAGCTTTTTGTTATGGTGGTCAACCAGAATTGAATAGGTTACAAACAAGCATCCAGAAAGTAATTACTCTCTTCCACATTTCTTCCTTAACAGCTGCTTAGACTATTTGTGGTTCAGAAGATAGCAAATAGCCATGGTGGCCACCAATAACTCTTCTAGAAGTACATTCTCTTCCCCTCTTTATATCATTTGGGTTGCGTTCACCCCATTATGTTATGGAAACAGCAGCCCTGAATTCCCTTGCCTTTAGCAGGTGCAGACATTAAAATCCAGATTTATTTTCCAAAGTGCCTGAAAGCCGAACAAGAAGCAATGGATAGAAACTAATCAAAGAGAGAATTAAAGACCTAGAACTGAAGAGAGAATGAGAGACCTAGAACTGAAGAGAGAACAAGAGACCTAGAAAGAGAGAACTAGAGACCTAGAACTAAAGAGAGAACGAAAGACCTAGAACTGAAGAAAGAACGAGAGACCTAGAAAGAGAGAACTAAAGACCTAGAACTAAAGAGAGAACTAAAGACCTAGAAGTGAAGAAAGAACGAGAGACCTAGAAAGAGAGAACTAAAGACCTAGAAAGAGAGAACTAGAGACCTAGAACAAAAGAGAGAGCTAGAGACCTAGAAAGAGAGAACTAGAGACCTAGAACAAAAGAGAGAACTAGAGACCTAGAAAGAGAGAACTAGAGACCTAGAACTGAAGAGAGAATGAGAGACCTAGAAAGAGAGAACTAGAGATCTAGAACTAAAGAGAGAACTAGAGACCTAGAACTAAAGAGAGAACTAGAGAACTAGAACTAAAGAGAAAACTAAAGACCTAGAACTGAAGAGAGAACGAGAGACCTAGAAAGAGAGAACTAGAGACCTAGAACAAAAGAGAGAACTAGAGACCTAGAAAGAGAGAACTAGAGACCTAGAACTAAAGAGAGAACTAAAGACCTAGAACTGAAGAGAGAACGAGAGACCTAGAAAGAGAGAACTAGAGACCTAGAACAAAAGAGAGAACTAGAGACCTAGAAAGAGAGAACTAGAGAACTAGAACTAAAGAGAGAACTAGAGACCTAGAACTAAAGAGAGAACTAAAGACCTAGAACTGAAGAGAGAACGAGAGACCTAGAAAAAGAGAACTAGAGACCTTGAACTGAAGAGAGAACTAAAGACTTAGAACTGAAGAGAGAACGAGATACCTAGAAAGAGAGAACTAGAGACCTAGAACTAAAGAGAGAACTAGAGACCTAGAAAAAGAGAACTAAAGACCTAGAACTGAAGAGAGAATTAGAGACCTAGAAAAAGAGAACTAGAGACCTAGAACTGAAGAAATAACAAGAGACCTAGAACTGAAGAGAGAACTAGAGACCTAGAAAGAGAGAATGAGAGACCTAGAACTAAAGAGAGAACGAGAGACCTAGAACTAAAGAGCAATTAATTGATGGAGGGACTTTGGAGATTCTCAGTCATCCACGCCATGGTTGTCCCAAAGGTGCCTTTCCAAGAGGCAACTGGACTTTCTTGTTTTTCTTTGCAGATGTTTCACTTCTCATCCAAGAAGCTTCTTCAGCTCTGAAGAAGATGGGGATGGTGGGGAATCCAGTCACAGCTGAAGAAGCTTCTTGGATGAGAAGCTAAATGTCTTCAAGGAAAAACAAAGGGCAGTTGCCTCTTGTAAAAAACACCTTTGGGACAGTGGAAGGACTTGCCCACAGAGGTTGTGGATACTCCAACACTGGGGTTTTTTTAAGAAGAGGGGGGGTTGGACTAGAAGACCTCCAAAGTCCCTCCCAATTCTGTTCTGTTGTCAAATCAACAGGAGTTTGGCTGCACTCCACTCTGCAATGCACTTTAGGATCAGGCCTGGATCACATCCAGCCCGGAGCTAATCTCGTGCAGCCCTTGGCCTCATTTCAAACTTGTATGCCAGTGAGCAATGCAAAACTGCTGCCCCTGTTTTGCAGTCTGCCACTTGGAAGAATGCAAAGACGATTTCAAATGGGTTGGGGTGGGTAGAAAAGGCTAATCTGCCCCCTGGAAAAACATCCCCAACTTTGCCGCTGCTCCCTGCAACCCTGCCACAGATTAACAATAGATGGATGGAAGCTCATCAAGGAGAGAAGCAACCTAGAACTAAGGAGAAATTTCCTGACAGTGAGGACAACTAATGAGTGGAACAGAAGTTGCCTCCAGAAGTTGTGAATGCCCCAACACTGAAAGTCTTTAAGAAGATGTTGGATAGCCATTTGTCTGAAACAGCTTAGGCAAGGAGTTGGACTAGAAGACCTCCAAGGTCCCTTCCAACTCGGCTATTCTGTTATCACTGGTGAAATACTGAATATATATTAAAACGTTCAATGCCGCTTAAATTCACAAGGGTTTGTCAGCAGAAATTAGCTGACAATGGTTTCTTCAAAAGTGGCATAGATTATTACGAAACGTTCTGGTTCCCTTTGCAAAATTCCAGTGGTCCTTGACTTACAATTGGTCACTTACAATACTTACCACCCAGCTTCCAGCTGGCAAATTCATGATACGCTCCAAAATGATACATTGCTATACAGATAGTCCTCAACCTGCAACCAACACTGAGCCCAAACGTTCCAAGCAAAACAGTGCCCAATTTTACCACCTTTCCTGTCACAGTTTTTCAGTGAATCACTGCAGCTGTTAAGTGAAGCTGGTTTCCCCATTGATTTTGCTTGTGAGAAGGTCTCAAAAGGTGATCACATGACCCCGGGACATTGCAACCGTCATAAATGCAGACCAATCGTGAAGCGACCATATGACCAATGGGGGGTGCAACAGGGATAAGTGTGGAAAAACAATCACAGGCCACTTTTTTTCCAGTGCCATTGAAACATTCACTAAACCAATGGTTGCAATTTGAGGACTATTGTATTGGAAGATTTGTTGGTGAGCGTGCAAATTTTAAATGTGAGTATTTGGATTCCTTTTAGAACCCCATAATTGAAAACCTGGAGTTTCATTCCGTTCCAAAATACATTTTGTTTGCTCCCCAGGAAGTCGGACTTAGCAATTCTAAGCCCTCATTTACTTGTTATTAATTTTAGAATTGAGTCAGATGCTTGGAGAACGTGGCTGTTCCCAGCTTACACTTCACATTTGCAATCACTGCTTAGCCTGCAGCAATTTTAAAATGTCGTTGGAGGATTTTCCTTGTTCCCTCCCCCCCCCCCCCCCACTTGTTCTTGGTAAATCTTCTCTGATGAAATATTGTCGTGAGCTCCAAAGCTTGCGTACCTGTTTGTGTTATTTTGCTGGAGCTTAATAAAGATTAATCTTGCAATGGATTTTGTTGCGTTTTTTCTTTCTTTCTCCTGAGCATTGGCAGAATTTTTGTGAATTTTTATGTCCCTTGGAAGCAGGGGTGGGTTCCTGCCACTTCTAAGCTCTTCTATAGAAGAGGTTCCACAAATCTACAGTGCCGTTTAGAACCGGTTCCAGCTCCCTCCCCCCGTCCGTCTGCACATCATCAAGATGAAGAGCGAGAGGAGGAATTCTGGGAGTTGAAGTCCACAAGTCTTAAAGCTGTCAAGTTTGAAGACCCCTGGGGTTTTTTTCTAAAGGGTTAGGGGTGCAAGGGTCTTGTAACTTGACAGCTTTAAGACTTGGGTGCTTCAAATGCCAGAGTTTCTGAGCCAACATTTTGGTTGCTAAGCAAGAGCGTTGTTAAGTGAGTTTCACCACATTTTACAAGTTGGCCACTCCCACTCAGTCACATGGCCAGCAAGCCACTCCCACAAAGCAGGCCACACCTACAGAAGAGGTTCTAAAAATTTTTGAAACTCACCACTGCTTGGAAGATATAATGTTTAATTGCCAAGCGACCACTAAAGGATTTCATACAAAATTACTCGACTTTATATTTAGCAAGTGGACCAAATTATTGTCTGGCCCGGTTAATGTAGAGACTAAGGCATCGTTGCTCTGGTTTGTAACAAGCAGAGATGCTTGTGTGCATCAATCATGGTAGCCAATTTCATTACCCAGCTAAGTAACATCATCAGTGCTAGAAGGGAGTAGGGAGACATACTGTATATATTTAGGGTATATACACACGCACATATATACATACATACTGAGGATACACGTACAAACGTGTGTGTGCAGATAGATAGATTATATGATGGATGGATGGATAGATAGATAGATAGATAGATAGATAGATAGATAGATAGATAGATAGATAGATAGATGAGAGAGAGATGATAGATGATAGATGATAGATGATAGATAGATAGATGTGAATGTACTGTAGATAGATAGATAGATAGATAGATAGATAGATAGATAGATAGATGATAGATAGATAGATAGATAGATAGATAGATAGATAGATAGATAGATAGATAGCCCCGCCCCAGCTATTCTCTGCCTTCCAGGTCCCAGTTGATTGGGAGGAAATGGGGATTTTACAGTATCCTTCCCCTGCCATGCCCACCAAGCCACACCAAGCCCACCAAGCCATGCCCAGAGAGCCGGTAATAAAAAATTTCTGAATCCCACCACTGGATGGATGGATGGAAGGATGGAAGGATGGATGGATGGATGGATGGATAGATAGATGATAGATAGATAGATAGATAGATAGATAGATAGATAGATAGATAGATAGATGGATGGATGGATGGATGGATGGATGTATGTAGGGAGAGAGGGAGAGGAGATGATAGAGATAATGTATATAGATATGCATGCATGTATCTCTGTGTGTGCGTGGGTATCCCCAGTATGTATGTATGTATAGTATGGTGGGTGTATGTTTGTGTGTGTGTATAGTATACTCTGTGTGTGTGTGAATGTGTATATACAGTGCATTCAGAAAGTATTCAGACCTCCTTTACTTTTGTCAATTTTGTTATGCTTCAGCCTGAGTCTACTATTGTCGATATTCATTTTCCCCCTCATTAGTCTACACTCAGTACCCCAGAATGACAAAGTGAAAGCAGAATTTTCACAAAACTGACAGGACACACCAATAGTCTATGATCTTTGAGTGTTTCCTTGGCAGTTTCTCCAAATGACATCTTAGTCCAAAAGACAACCTAGTCCCTTCATAAAATGCAGTGTTGAAATCCACACATCCTAAAATTCCCAATTTTGGGACTTGAAATCCACCCGTCTTAAAATTCTCAAGGTTGAGAAACACGGATCTCTGCCGTCATCTGCCAGAAACTCCTGGAATCTTCAGTCTACTAGGGAAAACTTTGCAGAAAAGAATTAATGGGAACAAGTTTCCGACATCCAGACTCCAAATAAGGACTTAGTAACATCAGAGACTTTGGGTCTCCAAGGAATCTTCATGCCAGGCCTCAAAGTGATTGTTTTGGAAAAGCAAGATGTTACCGAGTCCCACTGAGCGAGAAATTGCTTCCCTCACATACATCAAAAGGTTTCCAGCAATCTCTGAAGGGGTCAGCAAACAGGAGGAGCTTTTAACACATTCCAGTTTTGATAAGATAATTGCAATCGAAATAACCTCCCTCTGCCGCTCTCTCTCTCCCCCCATCCCAGTTTAAATGCTCTACCAGTTGACCTACTCCATGCATCTGATGAAGGGGGCTGCAGTCACAATGCTTAACAGGGAAAAGTTTCCCCTGTCCATTCATATCCAACTCTTGGGGGCAGTCCCAAAGGTGCTTTTTTTCAAGAGGCAACTGGACTTTCTGGTTTTTCTTTGAAGATGTGTCGCTTCTCATCCAAGAAGCTTCTTCAGCTCTGACTGGATGGTGGGGAATGGAAGGGTTTATACTCCTTGCAGTCAGCTGGTCATTTGCATCCTTTTAGAGGGTCATTGAAGCCACTTGGAAGTTTATCTGTGCCCTCAGGGTCACCTGAGTGTTGCAAATGGGTGTGGAGCCTTCTGGAAACTGCTGAAAGGACCGTGTTGTAGCCTGGAGATAGATGATGTCGTATCCCTTCCCCTCTGTTGAGGGAGGGCTGTTCAATGTTGACATAGATGGCCTCTTTGACCCCACTTTCAAACCAGCAGTCCACGTCTTATTTTCGGGGAAACACAGTAAACAGATGATAGATGATAGATAGATAGATAGATAGATAGATAGATAGATAGATAGATAGATGATAGATAGATAGATAGATAGATAGACAGACAGACAGACAGACAGACAGACAGATGATAGACAGACAGATGATAGACAGACAGATGATAGATAGACTGATAGACAGACAGATGATAGATAGATAGATAGATAGACAGACAGACAGACAGACAGACAGACAGACAGACAGATGATAGACAGATGATAGATAGACTGATAGACAGACAGATGATAGATAGATAGATAGATAGATAGATAGATAGATAGATGATAGATAGATAGATAGATAGATACCTTATTCCCCCGAAAATAAGACTGTGTCTTGTAATTTTTTCTCCAACAGATGCATTAGGGCTTATTTTTAGGTGATGTCTTATTTTTGGGAAAATATTGTAGGGAGGGGAGGAAGGGGAGGGAGGGAGGGAGGTGGAGAGAGAGAGAGAGAGAGAGAGAGAGAGAGAGAGAGATGGTGTGCAACAGTGGTGGGTTTCTGCCGGATCGCACCGGATCGCGCGATCCGGTTGGCCAATGAACCCGGAAGTAAGTTTCCTGCCCCGCCCCTTTCACGGGACGGCACTTGCCTGCGCTCCACCAGCTCGGGCGTGACCGGAGAAGTTTCTCTTCTCAGAAATGTCTTCAGTGGAGCGGTGGCAGCCTGCGTCCCTTTCAGGAGCTCCACTGAAGAAGCTTCTCCGGTCGCACCCAAGCTGGTTCACGCTGCAGAGACGAAATGCCAGCCTTCGGGTTGCAAACCCCACCTGCCTCCCCTTCACGCCTCTTGCAGCTGCCAGCTGCTCAGGAAAGGCGGGAGGCTTCAGCTGGCCAACTTGTGTAAAACAAGACAGGCAAGCTGGTGGGCACATGACTCTGCCCAGGACAACGTAGAAGGTGCAGAATCAGCTCTGTCTGAAGGCGAGAAGGCTCGGAGCTACCACCACCCCTGCTTGCCCACCAGCCGAAGCCTCCCGGGAGGTTTTGGCTGACGGGTGTGCGGGGGGAGGTCCAAGCTTTTTGCCTTCAGGCAGAGCTGATTCCGCGCCTTCTACGTTTTCTTCGGCAGAGTCACGCGCCCACCCGCCTGCCTGTCTTATCTTACACAAGTTGGCCGAAGCGGCTTCTCTCTCCTCCTCCTACCAGCCCTGCAGAGCAGCGCATGGAGTCCGTCTCTCTCCTCCTCCTACCAGCCGAAGGAAAAGCCCCGGGGAGACGAGCTCTGCGCGCTGCTCTGCCGGGCTGCAGCGCGTGGAGCCATCTCCCCGGGGCTTTTCCTTCGGCTGCAGGAGGAGGAGAGAGAAGCCACTTCGGCCACTCTCTTCCAGACGCCCAGCTGGGACCAAAAAGGTGCCCTTTTGACCAAGAAGGGATCAGCTGTGAATGTGGAACTGCGGGGTCTTTTCAAGTGCGTAAGCTGAGCAGAAGGAACATCCGTTCCTCAAACCCAGCGCTACTCCCACCTCCCCATTGTCCGAGTTGCAGCAAGTGAAG